>NC_092175.1:20897208-21197208 GCF_045791955.1 Oncorhynchus clarkii lewisi | reverse complement strand
CCTATTCTATCGAAGCATAACCTCTAATATGCCTATGGGTGTTTTGAAATAATCCTCACCTTAGAAAGTTCTGTCCATTTTTAGTTGTGTTAAACTTTGAAACAACATCCACAACGCCATGTTTTACATTCAGTTTCAACCTGTTGAACTTCTTTCTTCAAATTGAGGATCACAGTGAGGTAAGTTTTAAAAGCCTGATACTGATAAGCCTGATACTGATACTGATGAGTGTTTGATGTGATTTTCGATTGTATTTGCATTGATGTTAGTGTAGTTAGAGGGACAATAGAGCCCTGAGTACAAGGCCATTAGGACATAGTCGTTACCAAGTTGGATACTACCAAAGCATGTCTGGAGTGTGTAATAGGAGTGTGACACGTGACTCAACGCTCACTTGGAATTTTACTGCGGTCATGACTCATGACTGCTGGTGTGGCGGTAATACAACGCTAGTTGCACCCCCTTTTGCCCTCAGAACAGCCTCAAATCATCAGGCATGTGCTCGATAAGGTGATGAAAGCCTTCCCGCAGGGCTGCTGGCCCATGTTGACTTCAATGCTTCCCACAGTTGTGTCAAGTTGACTGGATGTCCTTTGGGTGGTGGACCATTCTCAATACAAACAGAAACTGTTGAGCGTGAAAAACCCTGTAGCGTTGTAGTTCTTGACACAAATCGGTGCGCCTGGCACCTACTACCATACCTCGTTCAAAAGCACTTAAATATTTTGTCTTGCCCATTCACCCTCTGAATGGCACACCTACACAATGCATGTCTCAAGGCTTAAAAATGATTCTTTACACTGTCTCCTCCCCTTCCTCTATGCTGATTGAAGTGGATTTAACAGGTGTCATCAACAAGGAATCAGAGCATTCACCTGGATTCATCTGGTCAGGCTAACTCCGCCATCTCACGGTACAGGCCGAGAACTATGTGAAACCAACTACCACATCTCGCAGTTTGCTTGATAGTCTGGAGATGCTGCTGACAGATGATGCGAGATGCCGGACTATGACAAATCCTTAGTGATGTGGACTCAAAGATACAGTCAGCAACATTCTTGTTCATCCAGCACCAAATTGTTGCATGTAGTTTAAATTAACATTACATGTATCTGTGCAACTGTGTGCACACACGCACAAATCCTTCCTTTTCCCTCTCTTTTTTTTAGCTTCATTCTTTGTCATTTAAATCATCTTCAGTGCAGATTGAATGCAGACAGTTTTCCTCCACAAGTCCTGTTGCCCTGTCTCCCCTCTCTCGGGCTATGGGGAGTTTAATAAAGCTGTATGTGAGATGAGTCACCCAATATCTCTGGGCCAACACTCACAACGGGGTTCAATCCAGCGACAGGCAACACAAGGACACATTGTAATTGGAAATACATTTGGCCAGTGAGGGCTCCTTAGGACAGCAGGTGAGATCATAAAGAAAAAAGATTGGCCTGTAAAGTAAATCTTCTTATGCCTTTAGCTATTTTTGATCTGCGTCCTTTGCCAAGAAGCAGTAAATACCTTTCTTGACTTCCTCTAGTAACACTGAACGACTAAGTGATGGGGGTATAAATCGGTAAAGTTACATATTGGGATATAATTTCTGACAAAATATAATATCGTATCGTTTTGACAATATTGCAATATTATTTTTGGGCTAGTTGGCTGTACCTGCACCAAAACTCCAGTATTTTTCCTTCATAATCTTTTCACCATCTTCTTTTTAAAGAGGGAGCCAATTTGTTTTCAGCTCTAGACACCTGCTCTTCGAACATCTCATTCCAAAATCATGAGCATTAATATGAAGTTGATTCACCTTTGCAGCCTCCATTCTTCTAGGAAGGCTTTCCACTAGATGTTGGAACATTGCTGGGCGGGCCTTGCTTCCATTCAGCCACAAGAGCATTAGTGAGGTTTTGGCACTGATGTTGGGAGATTAGGCTTGGCTCGCAGATGTTCAATAGGGTTGAGGTCAGGGCACTGTGCAGGCCAGTAAAGTTTTTAAACATCGATCTCGACAAACAATTTCTGTATGGACCTGCACAAGGGCATTGTCATGCTGAAACAGGAAAGGGCCTTCCCCAAACCGTTGCCACAAGGTTGGAAGCACAGAATCGTCTAGAATGTCATTGTATCAAATAAAATCAAATAACATTTTATTTGTCACATACACATGTTTAGCAGATGTTAATGCGAGTGTAGCGAAATGCTTGTGCTTCTAGTTCCGACAATGCAGTAATAACCAACAAGTAATCTGGCTAACAATTCCAAAACTACTACCTTATAGACACAAGTGTAAGGGGATAAAGAATATGTACATAAAGATATATGAATGAGTGATGGTACAGAGCGGCATAGGCAAGATACAGTAGATGGTAATGAGTGCAGTATATATATATGAGATGAGTATGTAAACAAAGTGGCATAGTTAAAGTGGCTAGTGATACATGTATTACATAAAGATGCAGTAGATGATATAGAGTACAGTATATACATATACATATGAGATGAATTATGTAGGGTATGTAAACATTATATTAGGTAGCATTGTTTAAAGTGGCTAGTGATTTATTTTACATCATTTCCCATCAATTCCCATTATTAAAGAGTCAGTGTGTTGGCAGCAGCCACTCAATGTTAGTGGTGGCTGTTTAACAGTCTGATGGCCTTGAGATAGAAGTTGTTTTTCAGTCTCTCGGTCCCAGCTTTGATGCACCTGTACTGACCTCGCCTTCTGGATGATAGCGGGGTGAACAGGCAGTGGCTCGGGTGGTTGTTGTCCTTGATGATCTTTATGACCTTCCTGTGACATCGGGTGGTGTAGGTGTCCTGGAGGGCAGGTAGTTTGCCCCCGGTGATGCGTTGTGCAGACCTCACTACCCTCTGGAGAGCCTTACGGTTGTGGGCAGAGCAGTTGCCGTACCAGGCGGTGATACAGCCCGACAGGATGCTCTCGATTGTGCATCTGTAGAAGTTTGTGAGTGCTTTTGGTGACAAGCCAAATTTCTTCAGCCTCCTGAGGTTGAAGAGGCGCTGCTGCGCCTTCTTCATGATGCTGTCTGTGAGGGTGGACCAATTCAGTTTGTCTGTGGAACTTCTGGAACAATGGTGGCCCTCTTGAAGCATGTGGGAACAACAGAATGGGATAGGGATTGATTGAATATGTCCGTAAACACACCAGCCAGCTGGTCTGCGCATGCTCTGAGGGCGCGACTGGGGATGCCGTCTGGGCCTGCAGCCTTGCGAGGGTTGACACGTTTAAATGTTTTCCTCACGTAGGCTGTAGTGAAGGAGAGTCCGCATGTTTTAGTTGCGGGCCGTATCAGTGGCACTGTATTGTCCTCAAAGCGGGCAAAAAAGTTATTTAGTCTGCCTGGGAGCAAGACATCCTGGTCCGTGACTGGGCTGGCTTTCTTTTTGTAATCCGTGATTGACTGTAGACCCTGCCACATACCTCTTGTGTCTGAGCCTTTGAATTGAGATTCTACTTTGTCTCTATACTGACGCTTAGCTTGTTTGATTGCCTTGCGGAGGGAATAGTTACACTGTTTGTATTCGGTCATGTTTCCGGTCACCTTGCCCTGATTAAAAGCAGTGGTTCGGGCTTTCAGTTTCACACGAATGCTGCCATCAATCCATGGTTTCTGGTTTGGGAATGTTTTAATCGTTGCTATGGGAACGACATCTTCAACGTTGAACTCGCACACCGAATCAGCGTATTAGTCAATGTTGTTGTCTGACGCAATACGAAACATATCCCAGTCCACGTGATGGAAGCAGTCTTGGAGTGTGGAATCAGATTGGTCGGACCAGCGTTGAACAGACCTCAGCGCGGGAGCTTTTTGTTTTAGTTTCTGTCTGTAGGCAGGGATCAACAAAATGGAGTCGTGGTCAGCTTTTCCGAAAGGAGGGCGGGGCAGGGCCTTATATGCGTCGTGGAAGTTAGAATAGCAGTGATCCAAGGTTTTTCCAGCCCTGGTTGCGCAATCGATATGCTGATAAAATTTAGGGAGTCTTGTTTTCAGATTAGCTTTGTTAAAATCCTCAGCTACAATGAATGCAGCCTCCGGATAAATGGATTCCAGTTTGCAAAGAGTCAAATAAAGTTCGTTCAGAGCCATCGATGTGTCTGCTTGGGGGGGGAAAATATACGGCTGTGATTATAATCGAAGAGAATTCCTTTGGTAGATAATGCAGTCGACATTTGATTGTGAGGAATTCTAAATCAGGTGAACAGAAGGACTTGAGTACCTGTATGTTGTTATGATCACACCACGTTACGTTAACAATGAAGCATACGCCCCCGCCCCTCTTCTTACCATAAAGATGTTTGTTTCTGTCTGCATGATGCGTGGAGAAACCAGTTGGCTGCACCGATTCCGATAGCGTCTCTCCAGTGAGCCATGTTTCCGTGAAGCAAAGAACGTTACAGTCTCTGATGTCCCTCTGGAATGCTACCCTTGCTCGGATTTCATCAACCTTGTTGTCAAGAGACTGGACATTGGCGAGAAGAATGCTAGGGAGTGGTGCATGATGTGCCCGTCTCCGGAGTCTGACCAGAAGACCGCTCCGTTTCCCCTTTTTACGAAGTCGTTTTTTTGGGTCGCCGGCTGTGATCCATTCCGTTGTCCTGGGTGAAAGGCAGAACACAGGATCCGCTTCGCGAAAGTCATATTCTTGGTCGTACTGATGGTGAGTTGACGCTGCTCTTATGTTCAGTAGTTCTTCTCGACTGTATGTAATGAAACCTAAGATGACCTGGGGTACCAATGTAAGAAATAACACGTAAAAAAACAAAAAACTGCATAGTTTCCTAGGAACGCGAAGCGAGGCGGCCATCTCTGTCGGCGCCGGAAGTATGCTGTAGCGTTAAGATTTCCCTTCACTGGAACTAAGGGGTCTAGCCCAGACCATGAAAAACAGCCCCAGACCATTATTCCTCCATCAAACTTTACAGTTGGAACTACACATTCGGGTAGTTAGTGTTCTTCGACAATGGAAACCTATTTCATGAAGCTTCCGACGAACAGTTCTTCTGGTGCCGTTGCTTCCAGAGGCAAGGACAAACTATTTTTACGCGCTATGTGCTTCAGCACCCCGCGGTTCCGTTCTGTGAGCGGCAGAGTTTTCCACTTCACAATAGCACTTACAGTTGACCAGGGCAACTCTAGCAGGGCAAAAATTAGACAAACTGACTTACTAGAAAGGTTGCATCCTATGATGGTGCCACGAAAGTCACTGAACTATTCAGTAAGGCCATTCTACTGCCAATGTAGGTCTATGCTCGATTTTATACACCTGTCAGCAACAAGTGTGGCTGAAATAGGCAAATCTACAAATTTTAAGGGGTGTCCACATACTTTTGTATACATAGTGTACATGTGGAGAATGACACATTTGCATCTGTGGGCAATCAACTAGCCTATTCATTTCTATCCCTTTGTAGGCTACTGTAGCCTACCATTTGATACAACAAATATGTTGAAATGACGATATCGCTGGAGTCATTGCAAATTAATTTGTTCCACTTGTGTAGCCTACCTGGAGCTGCAAAACAGATTATAACTTTTGTTTGTTGTTGTTGTCTTGTGTTATTATGCAATTATTAATAGCCAGTTCATAGCCACAGGAAGTAGGGTTGCTGTGAAGTCAAAATAATGTTTATTTATTTTTTCTCAGAAAAGTAGTGCACTGGGCCTTTAATAGTCCTGTATTAGCAGACCGATATATCCTTCTGCAGCCAACCCCACCCCCATGGCCATGTTTAGTTAATTAATTGGAAGTTATAAATTGTGATCATGGTCACAGCTTTGTCGCAAATGTATCGTTCTTCACATTTAATGTCAGTTTCATTGTGGACTATTCCCTGATATGAGATGTAGGCCTATCAGGGGCTATAGGCTACCTGCATCTAGCTCAGCAAACCATGGCAAAGTTACATTCCAATCATAAACCCAGATTTGAGTCAGTAGCCTATAGAAATGAAAAGTACATTTTGTCAAACAGGCCATTTATAATGGTTTGCAGTCTTAACTTTTGGCACACAGTAACAGCACAAGTGCCAGAAAATAGCCTAACATTAATTCTTTAAAGTTAGTCCAAGTGTTTCTTCTACAGAGATTTTGAGATCCTCTCTCCAACTTTCATCACTTAAACTCTCTTTGTTTGCTTTTACGGTATCTATAGTTACGCACATGTGCAGACAGGATTTATTTACAATCATAGCAGTCAAACAAGTTAAATCGACATGCATTGATGGAAAATGATCTGGGGAGTTTATTAGGGCAAATTATATTTTTTCTTGTGACATATAAAAATTCCTTTAACATCACGTTAATCTCGCAATAATTATTACTTTGATGGAAAACTGAATTTAGCTTCGGATGTCGTTAAAAATTACGTCGATGTTCCTTAATTTGCTCGATAATGTTTTGGAAAAAGGGTTTATTGGATAAAACTCCTCTCTTGCTTTGAAAAAAACTTTTGGGCTAGTTTTCAGGCCTTGTTAGCTGGATTTGAGTGGTCATTGGGTTAGACATTTTACTAGACCTGGCAACCCTGAATCACAGTATCAAATTGAAATACATATAGAATTGTGAGAATTGCAATAAATATCGTATCGGCACCTATGTATCGTGATAATATCCCTGGCAAATCCCAGCCTTGTACTCACGAGAAAGTATGCCAGTTCTGTTGCTTTTCAGAGCTCTATTTTCTCTAAAGACATACCAAATCAAATCAAATTTTATAGGTCACATATACATGATTAGCAGATGTTATTGCGAGTGTAGTGAAATGCTTGTGCTTCTGGTTCCGACAGTGCAGTAATATCTCACATGTAATCTAACAATTCCACAACTACATAATACACACAAATCTAAGTAAAGGGATGGAATAAGAATATATACATATAAATATATGGATGAGCGTTGACCGAGCGGCACAGGCAAGATGCAATAGATGGTATGAAATACAGTATATACAGTGCCTTGCGAAAGTATTCGGCCCCCTTGAACTTTGCGACCTTTTGCCACATTTCAGGCTTCAAACATAAAGATATAAAACTGTATTTTTTTATGAAGAATCAACAACAAGTGGGACACAATCATGAAGTGGAACGACATTTATTGGATATTTCAAACTTTTTTAACAAATCAAAAACTGAAAAATTGGGCGTGCAAAATTATTCAGCCCCCTTAAGTTAATACTTTGTAGCGCCCCCTTTTGCTGCGATTACAGCTGTAAGTCGCTTGGGGTATGTCTCTATCAGTTTTGCACATCGAGAGACTGACATTTTTTCCCATTCCTCCTTGCAAAACAGCTCGAGCTCAGTGAGGTTGGATGGAGAGCATTTGTGAACAGCAGTTTTCAGTTCTTTCCACAGATTCTCGATTGGATTCAGGTCTGGACTTTGACTTGGCCATTCTAACACCTGGATATGTTTATTATTGAACCATTCCATTGTAGATTTTGCTTTATGTTTTGGATCATTGTCTTGTTGGAAGACAAATCTCCGTCCCAGTCTCAGGTCTTTTGCAGACTCCATCAGGTTTTCTTCCAGAATGGTCCTGTATTTGGCTCCATCCATCTTCCCATCAATTTTAACCATCTTCCCTGTCCCTGCTGAAGAAAAGCAGGCCCAAACCATGATGCTGCCACCACCATGTTTGACAGTGGGTATGGTGTGTTCAGGGTGATGAGCTGTGTTGCTTTTACGCCAAACATAACGTTTTGCATTGTTGCCAAAAAGTTCAATTTTGGTTTCATCTGCCCAGAGCACCTTCTTCCACATGTTTGGTGTGTCTCCCAGGTGGCTTGTGGCAAACTTTAAATGACACTTTTTATGGATATCTTTAAGAAATGGCTTTCTTCTTGCCACTCTTCCATAAAGGCCAGATTTGTGCAATATACGACTGATTGTTGTCCTATGGACAGAGTCTCCCACCTCAGCTGTAGATCTCTGCAGTTCATCCAGAGTGATCATGGGCCTCTTGGCTGCATCTCTGATCAGTCTTCTCCTTGTATGAGCTGAAAGTTTAGAGGGACGGCCAGGTCTTGGTAGATTTGCAGTGGTCTGATACTCCTTCCATTTCAATATTATCGCTTGCACAGTGCTCCTTGGGATGTTTCAAGCTTGGGAAATCTTTTTGTATCCAAATCCTGCTTTAAACTTCTTCACAACAGTATCTCGGACCTGCCTGGTGTGTTCCTTGTTCTTCATGATGCTCTCTGCACTTTTAACAGACCTCTGAGACTATCACAGTGCAGGTGCATTTATACGGAGACTTGATTACACACAGGTGGATTGTATTTATCATCATTAGTCATTTAGGTCAACATTGGATCATTCAGAGATCCTCACTGAACTTCTGGAGAGAGTTTGCTGCACTGAAAGTAAAGGGGCTGAATAATTTTGCACGCCCAATTTTTCAGTTTATGATTTGTTAAAAACGTTTGAAATATCCAATAAATGTCGTTCCACTTCATGATTGTGTCCCACTAAAAATACAGTTTTATATCTTTATGTTTGAAGCCTGAAATGTGGCAAAAGGTCGCAAAGTTCAAGGGGGCCGAATACTTTCGCAAGGCACTGTACATATGAGATGAGTAATGCAAGATATGTAAACATTATTCAAGTGCCATTATTAAAACGACTAGTGATCCATTTATTAAAGTGGCCAATGATTTCAAGTCTGTATGTTGGCAGCAGGCTCTCTGTGTTAGTGATGGCTGTTTAAAAGTCTGATGGCCTTTTGATGGCCTTTTGATGCACACCTGCCACTCCTCTTTCGCAGTCTTTAATGGTCCTTTTTTACAACAGACTAAATTATGCCCCTGTCAACAACTTGCTGAGCATTAAAAACATGTATTCAACTTGCTGCATGTTACTATTTCTGTCCCTGGCAGGGTCTTGAAATGATCTGCCGTTGCTCATTTCCTTTCCCCCATTCCACTCTACAAACATTGAAAATGGTAAATTATTTTGTGTACCTTTTTCAAGGATGTTGCCGTTTTGAAAGCTATTACTTTGTGAATAAATAAATAAATTGAAGAGCATAAAATACAGACTGCAAAGTGGAGATTAGAGGAAAATGTTGCTTTTAATTTAGTGAAAGACTGATTTTTAAAATATTTGATGACACAGTACATCATGTTGAGTTCATACATGTCTAATCTGACTTTTGATATAGTTTTGTATTGGGCAAAAAAGTGATCAGAGTGATGAGAAAAAATACTAACTTGCCACTTTGCCACAGCAAGCCAAAAGAAGTAGCCTACAAGACAGCAATCAATAGGATTAGTCAAAAGTCTCTGAGAATTATGTCTCTCTGGATCTTATTTAATCTCCTGATGTCATTACAGTGAGGCAACACACATATAATAATCTCAGGCCATGATAAGGCCTTTATACCATAGTTGTTGTAAAATCAATACTTTCACCATACTGTCATCTTCTTTCCTTCCCACTCTCCCCTCTCCCTTCCATCCCTTCATCCTGTTCTCACATTCCCTGGAGCCTGACGATGTCACCAGAGAATTCCACAGGTTCAGGAGGAAGGGAGTGGGAGCTGGAGGTAGTGGGGGGGATGTCGGTGGGAGTGGGTGGTTTATGAGTGGGTGGAGGAAGGGCAGTGGATCATATCCCCCCAGAGGAAATGAGAGAGGGGCTGCTTGATTGTTTTATACTATGTTTTTTTAAACTGTTGCAATAATTTACCAGCTGCAACGGACAGCTGCAATTACACATCTAGACATGTGACCTACTGGGCCAACCCAGTCTTTTAAATGCTATCAACGGGAAAGGGGATAACAACACATGGACTAATAGGAAAGGAGTCCAATCCTCAAATTTATAGTCAAACAGAGGAGTTGGGGGGACTCAGAATATGTGTGGTCTTTCAATAAGCTCTCACATAAGAATGAGATGTTCATCCATGTCTGTCAAACGTCAAATTTCTAAGTACTAAAAGGTTAAGTTTAGGCATTAAAATCAAATAAAATGTTCAAATCAAATTTGATTTGTCACATGTGCCGAATACAACAGGTGTAGACCTTACCATGAAACGCTTACTTACAAGCCCTTAACTCTATTTCTTGAACTGCATTGTTGGTTTTGAAAACATTTTATGAATAAACTAAAGTAAAAAAAAAAAAAACACACAATAAAATAACAATAATGAGGCTTTATACAGGGGGTACCGGTACAGAGTCAATGTGCGGGGGTACAGGTTAGTCGAGGTAATCCGTATATTGTATACTACCATTCAAAGTTTTGGGTCACTTCGAAAGAAAGTCACTGGCCTTCTAGGCAGCATCCCGGAGTCACCTCTTCACCTGTGATGTTGAGACTGGTGTTTTAATGAAGTTGAGGACTTGTGAGGCATATGTTTCTCAAACTAGACACTCCAATGTACTTGTCTTCTTGCTCAGTTGTGCACCGGGGACTCCCACTCCTCTTTCTATTCTGGTTTGAGCTAGTTTGCACTGTTCTGTGAAGGGAGTAGTACATAGCGTTGTACGAGATCTTCAGTTTCTTGGCAATTTATTGCATGGAATAGCCTTCATTTGTCAAAACAAGAAGCGCAGAAGAAATGTCTTTGTTTCTGTCTTTGTTTCTTTGTTTCTGTCTTTGTTTCTGAGCCTGTAACCGAACCCACAACTGCTGATGCTCCAGATACTCACAACTAGTCAAAAGAATGCCAGTTTTATTGCTTCTTTAATCAGAACAACAGTTTTCAGCTGTGCTAACATAATTGCAAAATGGTTTGCTAATGATCAATTATCCTTTTAAAATTATAAACTTGGATTAACTAACACAACGTGCCATTAGAACACAGGAGTGATGGTTGCTGATAATGGGCCGTGATGGTTACTGATAATCAAATCAAATCAAATCAAATTTTATTTGTCACATACACATGGTTAGCAGATGTTAATGCGAGTGTAGCGAAATGCTTGTGCTTCTAGTTCCGACAATGCAGTAATAACCAACAAGTAATCTAACTAACAATTCCAAAACTACTGTCTTGTACACAGTGTGAGGGGATAAAGAATATGTACATAAGGATATATGAATGAGTGATGGTACAGAGCAGCATAGGCAGATACAGTAGATTGTATCGAGTACAGTATATACATATGAGATGAGTATGTAAACAAAGTGGCATAGTTAAAGTGGCTAGTGATACATGTATTACATAAGGATACAGTCGATGATATAGAGTACAGTATATACGTATGCCTATGAGATGAATAATGTAGGGTAAGTAACATTATATAAGGTAGCATTGTTTAAAGTGGCTAGTGATATATTTACATCATTTCCCATCAATTCCCATTATTAAAGTGGCTGGAGTTGAGTCAGTGTCAGTGTGTTGGCAGCAGCCACTCAATGTTAGTGGTGGCTGTTTAACAGTCTGATGGCCTTGAGATAGAAGCTGTTTTTCAGTCTCTCGGTCCCAGCTTTGATGCACCTGTACTGACCTCGCCTTCTGGATGATAGCGGGGTGAACAGGCAGTGGCTCGGGTGGTTGATGTCCTTGATGATCTTTATGGCCTTCCTGTGACATCGGGTGGTGTAGGTGTCCTGGAGGGCAGGTAGTTTGCCCCCGGTGATGCGTTGTGCAGACCTCACTACCCTCTGGAGAGCCTTACGGTTGAGGGCGGAGCAGTTGCCGTACCAGGCGGTGATACAGCCCGCCAGGATGCTCTCGATTGTGCATCTGTAGAAGTTTGTGAGTGCTTTTGGTGACAAGCCGAATTTCTTCAGCCTCCTGAGGTTGAAGAGGCGCTGCTGCGCCTTCTTCACAATGCTGTCTGTGTGAGTGGACCAATTCAGTTTGTCTGTGATGTGTATGCCGAGGAACTTAAAACTTGCTACCCTCTCCACTACTGTTCCATCGATGTGGATAGGGGGGTGTTCCCTCTGCTGTTTCCTGAAGTCCACAATCATCTCCTTAGTTTTGTTGACGTTGAGTGTGAGGTTATTTTCCTGACACCACACTCCGAGGGCCCTCACCTCCTCCCTGTAGGCCGTCTCGTCGTTGTTGGTAATCAAGCCTACCACTGTTGTGTCGTCCGCAAACTTGATGATTGAGTTGGAGGCGTGCGTGGCCACGCAGTCGTGGGTGAACAGGGAGTACAGGAGAGGGCTCAGAACGCACCCTTGTGGGGCCCCAGTGTTGAGGATCAGCGGGGAGGAGATGTTGTTGCCTACCCTCACCCCCTGGGGGCGGCCCGTCAGGAAGTCCAGTACCCAGTTGCACAGGGCGGGGTCGAGACCCAGGGTCTCGAGCTTGATGACGAGCTTGGAGGGTACTATGGTGTTGAATGCCGAGCTGTAGTCAATGAACAGCATTCTCACATAGGTATTCCTCTTGTCCAGATGGGTTAGGGCAGTGTGCAGTGTGGTTGAGATTGCATCGTCTGTGGACCTATTTGGGCGGTAAGCAAATTGGAGTGGGTCTAGGGTGTCAGGTAGGGTGGAGGTGATATGGTCCTTGACTAGTCTCTCAAAACACTTCATGATGACGGAAGTGAGTGCTACGGGGCGGTAGTCGTTTAGCTCAGTTACCTTAGCTTTCTTGGGAACAGGAACAATGGTGGCCCTCTTGAAGCATGTGGGAACAGCAGACTGGTATAGGGATTGATTGAATATGTCTGTAAACACACCGGCCAGCTGGTCTGCGCATGCTCTGAGGGCGCGGCTGGGGATGCCGTCTGGGCCTGCAGCCTTGCGAGGGTTAACACGTTTAAATGTCTTACTCACCTCGGCTGCAGTGAAGGAGAGACCGCAAGTTTTCGTTGCAGGCCGTGTCAGTGGCACTGTATTGTCCTCAAAGCGGGCAAAAAAGTTATTTAGTCTGCCTGGGAGCAGGACATCCTGGTCCGTGACTGGGCTGGATTTCTTCCTGTAGTCCGTGATTGACTGTAGACCCTGCCACATGCCTCTTGTGTCTGAGCCGTTGAATTGAGATTCTACTTTGTCTCTGTACTGACGCTTAGCTTGTTTGATAGCCTTGCGGAGGGAATAGCTGCACTGTTTGTATTCGGTCATGTTACCAGACACCTTGCCCTAATTAAAAGCAGTGGTTCGCGCTTTCAGTTTCACACGAATGCTGCCATCAATCCACGGTTTCTGGTTAGGGAATGTTTTAATCGTTGCTATGGGAACGACATCTTCAACGCACGTTCTAATGAACTCGCACACCGAATCAGCGTATTCGTCAATGTTGTTGTCTGACGCAATACGAAACATGTCCCAGTCCACGTGATGGAAGCAGTCTTGGAGTGTGGAGTCAGCTTGGTCGGACCAGCGTTGGACAGACCTCAGCGTGGGAGCCTCTTGTTTTAGTTTCTGTCTGTAGGCAGGGATCAACAAAATGGAGTCGTGGTCAGCTTTTCCGAAAGGGGGGCGGGGCAGGGCCTTATATGCGTCGCGGAAGTTAGAGTAACAATGATCCAAGGTCTTTCCACCCCTGGTTGCGCAATCGATATGCTGATAAAATTTGGGGAGTCTTGTTTTTAGATTAGCCTTGTTAAAATCCCCAGCTACAATGAATGCAGCCTCCGGATAAATGGTTTCCAGTTTGCAAAGAGTCAAATAAAGTTCATTCAGAGCCAACGATGTGTCTGCTTGGGGGGGGATATATACGGCTGTGATTATAATCGAAGAGAATTCTCTTGGTAGATAATGCGGTCTAATGTATGCTTATGTAAATATTCCATTAAAAATCAGCCGTTTCCTTCTACAATAGTCATTTAAAACATTAACAGTGTCTACTCTGTATTTCTGATCAATTTGATCTTATTTTAAATGGACAAAAAATGTGCTTTTCTTTAAAAAACAAGGACATTTCTAAGTGACCCCAAACTTTTGAATGGTAGTGTAGGTAGGGGTAAAGTGACTATGCAAAGATAATAAACAGCAAGTACAGAAGCAGCAGTGTATAAACAAAATGTAAAAAGTATGGGTGGCCATTTGATTGATTGGCCATTTGATTGATTGTTCAGCAGTGTTATGGCTTGGGGGATAGAAGCTGTTATGGAGCCTTTTGGACCTATTCTTGGCACTCTATTACCGCTTGCCGTGCTGTAGCAAAGAGAACAGTCTATGACTTGGGAGACTGGAATCTTTGACAATTTTTTGGCCTTCCTCTGACAGCGCCTAGTATATAGATCCTGGACGGCAGGAAGCTTGGCCCCAGTGATGTGCTGGGCCGTACGCACTATCCCCTGTAGCGCTTAACGGTCGGATGCCGAGCAGTTGCCTTACCAAGCGGTGATGCAACCGGTCAAGATGCACTCGATGGTACAGCTGTAGAACTTTTTGAATAGCTGTCTAATTGTGCTTCCACTGTTGTGTCGTCAGCAAACTTAAGGATGGTGTTGGAGTCATGCTTGGCCACACAATCGTGTGTGAACAGGGAGTACAGGAGGGGACTAAGCACACACCCGAGGGGCCCCAGTGTTGAGGACCAGCGTGGAAGATTTCTTGTTGCCTACCCTTACCACCTAGGGGCGGCCTGTTGGGAAGTCCAGGAGCCAGTTGAAGAGGGAGGTGTTTAGTCCCAGGGTCCTTTGCTTAGTGATGAGCTTTGTGGGCATTATGGTTTTGAACAGCATTCTCACAATTATATGAAAACAAAAATGTATTTAACCTTTAACTAGGCAAGAACAAATTATTGTTTACAATGATGACCTAGGAACAATGGGTTAACTGCATTGTTCAGGGGCAGAATGACAGATTTACCTCGTCAGCTCAGTGATTCGATCTAGCAACCTTTTGGTTACTGGCCCAACACTCTAACCACTAGGCTACCTGCCGCCCCAGGCTACACATAGGTGTTCCTATTGTCCCGGTGGGAAAGGGCAGTTTGGAGTGTGATTGAGATTGCGTCATCTGTGGATCTGTTGGGGCGGTATGCAAATTGGAATGTGTCTAGAGTTTCCGGGATGATGGTGTTGATGTGAGTCATGACTGTCACGAGTCCGACCAAGGGTGTTTCCCTTTCCCGGGCAGGTGGCGCTCGGCGGTCGTCGTCACCGGCCTATTAGCTGCCACTGATTGTTTTTCCTCCCCCTCCTTGTATGTTGAGTGGTAACACCTGTGGATGTTTAATTAGTTTGTCTTTATTAGACAGCCGGCCCGCCTGGTTGTTGTGCGGGATTATTTCTATGTAACCTTCGGCTCTGTGGTATAGGCACGTGTTAGTGCCCGGTCGGGATTGTTTCCCCTTGTACATTTTTGATTCCCTGTGTTGTGGGAACGTAACTTTTTGTGAGCACACTGTGGTGTGTTGGTGCGATTAAAAGACGTGCAGCATTGAACTCTCTGTCTCCTGCATTTGACTCCACACCCACGACACCCGGAGCATTACAGAATCCCACACCTATCAAATTGAATGGATTCAGCAGGAGCAGCAGCCAACCCTCTCCCATCGATGGAGGAACGGGTTCTCCACCACACCACCGTCCTTCATCGGATCGGATCCGCGATGGATCAAGTGATGGAGAAAATGGACAGATGGGAGAGGAGTGGGCTCCTCTCTCCACCTTCGGCACCCACGGTTCCGGACTCCCCATCTCCCGACTCCAGCACCCTCCGTCTGACGCTACCGAGGGCTTATGATGGAGCGGCGGCGGGTTGCCAGGGGTTTCTGCTCCAGCTGGAGCTATACCTGGCCACCATCAGACCCACTCCCTCAGGAGCAGAGAGGGTGAGTGTCCTCATCTCCTGCCTCACGGGTCGTGCCCTGGAATGGGCGAACGCGGTCTGGAATGGCCCAGACTCAGCGCGGGAGCACTACCCAGAGTTTTCCCGCCGCTTCCGTGCCGTGTTTGATCACCCTCTAGACGGCCGGGATTACGCGCTGGAGTTCCGGACCTTGGCAGCCGGATCTGAGTGGAACGACAGGGCCCTTATGGACCACTACAGGTGTAGTCTCCAAGAGGACGTCCGCCGGGAGTTAGCGTGTCGGGACACCACTCTGTCACTGGATCAGCTGATTGACATGTCCATTCGACTGGATAATCTGCTGGCTGCCTGCGGGCGTTCAGAGAGGGTCCTGTGCGTTCCACCACCCAGCCCCTCCGCTCCCATTCCGATGGAGTTGGGAGGGGCTGCGCCGAGGGGTACCGGAGGAGGAGGCCTTCCCTGCACCAACTGTGGTCGGAGAGGACACACGTCTGATCGGTGCTGGGGGGGTCCGTCTGGGAGTAGAGATGGCAGGCGGAACGCTTCTCGGTCACCCCAGGTGAGTCAGCATCAAACTCACCCAGAACCCCCTGTTGGCCACATGTTTGTCTTAACTTTTTTCCTTCGCTTTTTTCCCTCTTCCCAGCATAGGGCGCTAGTCGATTCAGGCGCAGCTGGGAACTTTATGGATCGCGGACTCGCCCTTAAGTTAGGGGTTCCGCTGGTGCCGATAGATTCTCCTTTCCCCGTGCACTCCCTAGATAGCCGGCCATTAGGGTCAGGGATGGTCAGGGAGACCACGGTCCCACTGGACATGGTGACGCAGGGGAATCATAGGGAGCGTATCAGTTTCTTTATTATTGATTCGCCTGCGTTTTCAGTGGTGCTGGGGACTCCCTGGCTGGCCCGGCACAATCCTAAAATTTTGTGGAGACAGGGGGTTCTCCAGGGGTGGTCAGAGGAGTGTTATGGAAGGTGTTTGGGAGTTTCCATCGGTGCCACGTCGGTGGAGAGTCCAGGCCAGGGTTCCACGGTGTGCATTCCCCCCGAGTATGCCGATTTGGCAATCGCTTTCAGTAAAGTGAAAGCGACTAAATTACCACCTTATCGACCGGGAAGGGATTGAACGATAGATCTCCAGGTAGACGCTGCGCTTCCCAAGAGTCACGTGTACCCGCTGTCCCAGGAGGAGACGTTGGCAATGGAGACATATGTCACGGAGGCGCTGGGACAGGGGTACATTCGGTCCTCCATTTCACCCGTCTCCTCGAGTTTATTTTTTGTGAGGAAAAAGGAGGGAGGCTTGCGTCCGTGTATCGATTATAGAGGTGTAACCTCTCATCGCTACGGCGGTGGAATCGTTCCACGGAGCGCAGTTCTTCACAAAACTGGATCTCAGGAGCGCGTATAGTTTGGTGCGTATTCGGAAGGGAGACGAGTGGAAAACCGCATTTAGTACTACATCAGGCCACTATGAGTACCTCGTCATGCCGTATGGGTTAAAGAATGCTCCAGCCGTTTTCCAATCCTTAGTAGACGAGATTCTCAGGGACCTGTGCGGGCAGGGAGTGGTGGTTTATATCGATGACATTCTGATCTACTCGGCCACTCACACCGCGCATGTGTCTCTGGTGCGCAAGGTGCTTGGTAGACTGCTGGAGCATGACCTATACGTCAAGGCTGAGAAATGCGTGTTCTCTAAACGAGCCGTCTCTTTCCTGGGATATCGCATTTCCACCTCGGGGGTAGTGATGGAGGGTGACCGCATTAGGGCCGTGCGTAATTGGCCGACTCCGACCACGGTAAAGGAGGTGCAGCGGTTTCTGGGTTTTGCCAACTACTACCGGAGGTTTATCCGGGGTTTTGGCCAGGTAGAGGCTCCCATCACCTCACTGCTGAAGGGGGGCCCGGTGCGTTTGCAGTGGTCAGCAGAGGCGGACGGAGCATTCAACAAATTGAAGGCGCTGTTTACTGATGCGCCCGTGTTGGCGCATCCGGACCCCTCTCTAGCATTCATAGTGGAGGTGGACGCGTCCGAGGCTGGGGTGGGTGCCGTGCTATCACAGCGCTCGGGTACGCCACCAAAACTCCGCCCCTGCGCTTTCTTCTCAAGGAAGCTCAGCCCAGCGGAGCATAACTATGATGCGGGGGACCGGGAGTTGCTAGCGGTGGTTAGAGCTCTGAAGGTGTGGAGACACTGGCTTGAGGGGGCTAAACACCCCTTTCTCATCTGGACCGACCACCAGAATCTGGAGTATATTCGGGCAGCTAGGAGACTTAACCCACGTCAGGCAAGGTGGGCCATGTTCTTCACCCGGTTCCGGTTTACTTTGTCTTATAGACCGGGCTCCCAGAACGTGAAGGCTGACGCACTGTCCCGCCTTTATGACACGGAGGATGGGTCCACCGA
Organism: Oncorhynchus clarkii lewisi; assembly: GCF_045791955.1. Lineage (NCBI taxonomy): Eukaryota > Metazoa > Chordata > Actinopteri > Salmoniformes > Salmonidae > Oncorhynchus > Oncorhynchus clarkii. The sequence continues at coordinate 21,179,110 of NC_092175.1, read as the reverse complement.
ACCTACTCCCATCCTTCCCGCCTCGAAGCTGGTAGCCCCAGTGGTATGGGAGGTGGACTCGGACATCGAGCGGGCGTTACGGGCTGAACCCGCGCCTCCTCAGTGTCCAGCGGGGCGAAGGTACGTGCCGCTTGGTGTTCGGGACAAACTGATTCGGTGGGCTCACGTCCTACCCTCCTCGGGTCACCCTGGGGTGACGAGGACAGTGGGGAGCCTTCAGGGGAGGTATTGGTGGCCTACGTTGGCTAAGGACGTTAAGGGTTATGTCTCCTCCTGTTCAGTGTGCGCTCAGAGTAAGGCTCCTAGGCACCTTCCTAGAGGGAAGCTACAACCCCTCCCTGTTCCACAGCGGCCATGGTCACATCTGTCCATAGATTTCCTAACCGATCTCCCGCCGTCTCAGGGGAACACCACGGTTCTGGTGATTGTGGATCGGTTCTCTAAGTCCTGCCGTCTCCTCCCGTTGCCCGGTATCCCTACAGCCCTACAGACTGCGGAGGCGTTATTCACCCATGTCTTCCGGCACTACGGGGTGCCGGAGGACATCGTTTCTGATCGGGGCCCCCAATTCACGTCCCGGGTATGGAGAGCGTTCATGGAACGTTTGGGGGTCTCTGTCAGCCTGACCTCCGGTTATCACCCCGAGAGTATTGGGCAGGTGGAGAGAGTGAACCAGGAGGTGGGTAGGTTTCTGCGGTCGTATTGCCAGGATCGGCCAGGGGAGTGGGCACGATACATTCCCTGGGCTGAAATGGCTCAGAACTCACTACGCCACTCCTCTACTAACGTGTCCCCTTTTCAGTGTGTGTTGGGGTACCAGCCGGTCCTGGCACCATGGCATCAGAGCCAGACCGAGGCTCCTGCGGTGGAGGAATGGGTACAGCGCTCCAAGGAGACCTGGAGGGCCGTCCAGGAATCTCTACGACAAGCGAGTGGACGGCAGAAGAGGAGTGCTGACCGCCACCGCAGTGAGGCTCCCGTGTTTGTACCGGGAGACAGGGTCTGGCTCTCGACCCGAAACCTACCTCTCCGCTTGCCCTGCCGGAAGCTGGGTCCGCAGTGTGTAGGGCCCGCCTGGTTGTTGTGCGGGATTATTTCTATGTAACCTTCGGCTCTGTGGTATAGGCACGTGTTAATGCCCGGTCGGGATTGTTTCCCCTTGTACATTTTTGATTCCCTGTGTTGTGGGAACGTAACTTTTTGTGAGCACCCTGTGGTGCGTTGGTGCGATTAAAAGACACGCAGCATTGAACTCTCTGTCTCCTGCATTTGTCTCCACACCCACGACACCCGGAGCATTACAATGACAAGCCTTTCAAAGTGTGCTATGGAGTGCTATGGAGTGGTAGTCATTTAGGCAGGTTACCTTTGCTTTCTTGGGCACAGGGATTATGGTGGTCTGCTTAAAACATGTAGGTATTACAGACTTGATCAGGGAGAGTTTGAAAATGTCAGTGAAGACACTTGCCAGTTGGTCTGCACATTCTCTGAGAACACATTCTGGTAATCCGTCTGGCCCTGCGGCCTTGTGAATGTTAACCTGTTTAAAGGTCTTGCTCACATAGTCATCCAGAACAGCTGGTGCTCTCATTCATGCTTCAGTGTTGCTTGCCTTGTAGCGAGCATAAAATGCATTTATCTCGTCTGGTAGGCTCGTGACACTGGGCAGCTCGTGATTGGGTTTCCCTTTGTAGTCCATAGTAGTGTGTAATGCCTGCATGAGGGCAGAGTGGGATTTCCACTCCTTGAAAGTGGCAGCTCTAGCATTTAGCTTGGTGCTGATGTTTTCTGTAATCCAGAAGCCCCTTTGGGATATGTACGCACAGTCACTGTGGGGACAACATCGTTGATGCACTTATTGATGAAGCCAGTGACTGAGGTGGTGTACTCCTTAATGCCATTGGATGAATCCCGAAACATATTCCAGTCTGTGCAGGCAAAACAGTCCTGTAGCGTAGCATCTACGTCATCTGACCACTCCGTATTGAGCAAGTCACTGGTACTTCCTGCTTTAGTTTTGGCTTGTAAGCGGGAATTAGGAGGGTATGATTTGCCAAATGGAGGGTCGATGGAGGGCTTTGTATGCGTCTCTGTTTGTGGAGTAAAGGTGGTCTAGAGTTTTTTCCCCTCTGGTTGCACATGTGACATGCTGGTAGAAACGAGGTAAAATGGATTTAAGTTTGCCTGCATTAAAGTCCCTGGCCACTAGGAGCGCCGTTTCTGGATGGGCATTTTCTTGTTTGCTTATGGCCTTATACAGCTCGTTGAGTGCGGTCGTAGTGCCAGCATCGGTTTGTGGTGGTAAATAGACGGCTACAAATATTATAGATGAAAACTCTCTTGGTAGATAGTGTGGTCTAAAGCTTATCATGAGGTTCTCTACCTCAGGCGAGCAATACCGAAAGACTTCTTTAATATTAGACATCATGCACCAGCTGTTATTTATAAATAGACACACACCCCCAACCTAGCAGACGTTGCTGTTTTGTCCTGCCATGCACAGAAAACCCAGCCAGCTCTATGTTATCCAAGTAGTCATTCAGCCACAACTCGGTCAAACATAAGATATTACAGTTTTTAATGTCCCATTGGTAGGATAATCTCGAAAGGAGATCATCCAATTTGTTTTCCAGTGATTGCACATTGGCCAATAGAACGGATGGTAGAGGCGGTTTACCCACTCACCGACGAATTCTCACAAGCCACCCCGATCTCCGCCCCCTGTATTTCCGTCTTTTCTTCACTTGAATGACGGGGATTTGGGCCTGGTCTCGTGGAAGCACTATATCCTTTGCGTCGGACTCATTAAAGAAAACATATTTGTCCATTTGAGGTGAGTAATCCCTGTTCTGATATCCAGAAGCTCTCTTCGTCATAAGAGATGGTAGCAGCAACATTATGTACAAAATAAGTTACAAATGTGAAAAAATAAACAAAATAGCAAAGTTGGTTTGGTAAGGGTTGAGGTGGGGATAGGCTTAAAACAAAAATATAAAAAACGACTTTATTGCTGGATTCAAACATCCAACCTTCAGAGGCAGATGCTTACGCCCTAGTAAAACCGAAACCTAATTTAAATGTAACAGTGATCACTGTTGCCCCTAGTGGTCAGTTTCCACATCATCGTCCGACGCCCCAGACATGCATTGACATCGAATATTGACTTGTTTCACAGGTGACCTGACCTTTGGACAATAGGTTACTGGACACAGACATAGGAGAGAGGGCTATTATAAAGAAATACGGGCTTTGCAGTGTCTATTATATTGGCATTATTTATTACTACCCATTATTTATTTTTGCATGTATCATCATGTGTCACAGGGTGTTCAAAACAATTTCACGTGCAAGAAGAATCACAACATACTTTATTATAGTAGACTATGCTTCTATGGCAAAGTGCACAATTGGTCTACTGGACTTAGCTTCAAAACTTGGACTGATTTACTGAACTTAAGAGCATGGTCACGTTTATAGGCCAATTAATACAATCAAATATCTATTCTAAGTGGAAACACACTTGGGAAACGGAAGATAGATAGGTGAGTGTTATTTGTGGAAAGAAAAATATATACTTTTTTGTAAAATATCAAAACCAATTACAAATTAACAGTGTGAATTAAAGAGTAACTGCTTGTGTATGACGCTGGTCAGGTGGAGATGTGAGGGGGTCATGGGTTATAAACGTGTCACGCCTGCTCCCACTTCCCCTCTCTGGGGCTCGAGGGCGCCAGGCTGCCCTTCTTTATGCACACCTGTCACCCTCATTACGCACATCAGCGCTCATTGGACTCACCTGGACTCCTTCACGTTGTTGATTGCCCCCTCTGTATCTGTTTGTTCCTCAGCTTTGTTCCCCGTGCCAACATTGCCGTGATGGCGATTTGTTCCCCCTGTGCAGATGCTATCTATGTTTTGTTTGATGTCCGTTTTCCATTAAATGTTCACTCCCTGTACTTGCTTCTCGTCCTACTCTCTTTCTCTACCCCTCTCTCTCTCTCTCTCTCCCCCTGTCCCCTCCCCAGTCCAGCGTCTGTCCTTACAAAACGCCTCCTTCTCGCAATGTACCTAGAGTATTTCTGTAAGTCTTCCTCAATTAGCTAGGTGTCACATGACCTTTTTAAGAAAGACGGTATCTATGAGTCAACTCAATTAAATTCAAACACTATGAACATCTAACATCAACATGTATATTATCAAATGGTATTATAATAAGGGTTATTAAATGTCCAATAACGCACGGCTGTCTTTGTCAAAGCCATATATTTTCCTTTTCATATAATAACTGTAATATCAAAAGGCCTTGTCCTACTACATCTCAAAAAGAACATCTTGTTTTGTCCATTATATTCCACTACTTTCCATCTACATCGACATCCAACTACCTACCTCATCCCCATACTGTTATTTATTGTTTTTGCTCCTTTGCATTCCAGTATCTCTACTTGCACATTCATCTTCTGCACATCTATCACTCCAGTGTTTAATTGCTAAATTGAAATTATTTTGCCATTATTATGGCCTATTTGCCTTACCTCCCTTATCTTACCTCATTTACACACACTGTATATATACTTTTTTCCTATTGTGTTATTGACTGTATGTTTATTCCATGTGTAACTGTGTTGTTGTTTGTGTTGCACTGCTTTGCTTTATTTTGGCCAGGTCGCAGTTGTAAATGAGAACTTGCTCTCAACTAGTCTACCTGGTTAAATAAAGGTGAAATAAATAAAATAAAAAATTCGGACAATTACAGTAACTATTTCCATCAGTGGTAGTACCCACGGTTCCTGACAAATGAGAGCAAGTTGGTGTTTTTATCTTTCTAAAACAAGAGCCCCTAGGGAAAATTGTGGACATGCCACCATTTGAGTTTGATTGAAAAGATCCCACAACCTTGTCAAATGTTGTTTTCTGCTGACGAGACTGCTTGTAGCTGCAACATTAAGAGATTGCTGATAATTTGTGTTGCATTTAGCATCTACTTATTCTCTCACACGTATGCTCATTGGGCACGTAGACACAAGCTGATGCACACACTCTGAATCTGGACTGTGTTGGTGTGTGTGGACCATGATAGATCCTTATTGATGTGGACACAGAGGAACTTGAAGCTCTTGACCCGTCCACTACAGCCACGCCAATGTAAATGGAGGCGTGCTCAGCCCTCCATTTCCTGTAGTCCGCGATAATTTCCTTTGTCAGGTCTCTGACGACCTTCCTATAGGCTGTCTTATCGTCGTCGGTGATCAGGACTACCACCGGCGTGATGTCGGCAAACTTAATCATGGCGTTGGAGTCATGCACGGCCACTCAGTTGTGGGTGAACAGGGAATACAGGAGGAGACTAAGCACCCACCCATGAGGGGCCCCCGTGTTAAGGGTCAATGTGGCAGATGTGTTGTTGCCTACACTCACCACCTGGGGGCGTCCCCTCAGGACATCCAGGATCCAGTTGCAGAGGGAGATGTTCAGTCCCAGGGTCCTTAGCTATGAGCTTGGAGGGCACTGTGGTGTTGAACTGTGGTGTTGAACGCTGAGCTGTAGTCAATGAACTCCATTATAAAGTTGTCCTGAACCAACATACTCTGACAAGTGACCTCGTTCTCTGTTATATAATCTTCCTCTATGTGTATGTTTGCGTGTGTGTGTGTTTTAGGAACAGAGTTGCTCTGTATGTCACCTATTGACTGCTCACCAGGTGCTGTCAGGTTCATGGGGTGTAGTGAAGGTGTCTTTAATCAGGTGTTGAAGGCTGTGATAGGCTCCTCAGAGGACTGTCGCTGAGCCCTGGAGGCCAGAGTGAATGTGAGCAACAGGATACTGTGGATCAACAGTCTCTGAAACTCACAGTGAGGTGACAATGAGGTCAAAGGAGATAGCAGGTTACTTCTGAGGAGCCAAATGTTTGACTTTATGTCGAACTTTTCTTGCAACAGTGCCATGTTGAACGTTCAGTGACCAATCAGTATGGGGGAGTGTGAGAGCGATGACACCAAATTTAACACACCTGCTCCCCATTCACACCTGAGACCTTGTAACACTAACGAGTCACATGACACCGGGGAGGGAAATGGCTAATTGGGCACAATTTGGACATTTTCACTTAGGGGTGTACTCACTTTTGTGGCCAGTGGTTTAGACATTAATGGCTGTGTGTTGAGTTATTTTGAGGAGACAGCAAATGTACACTGTTATACAAGCTGTACACTCACTACTTTACATTGTAGCAAAGTGTAATTTCTTCAGTGTTGTCGCATGAAAAGATATACTCAAATATTTACAAAAATGTGAGGGGTGTACTCACTTTTGTGAAATACTGTATATACACTGCTCAAAAAAATAAAGGGAACACTAAAATAACACATCCTAGATCTGAATGTGTCACGCCCTGGTCTTAGTATTTTGTGTTTTCTTTATTATTTTGGTCAGGCCAGGGTGTGACATGGGTTATTTTATGTGGTGTGTTTTGTCTAGGGGTTTGTTGTAGGTTATGGGATAGTGGTTAGTGGGGTTGTCTAGAATAGTCTATGGCTGCCTGGAGTGGTTCTCAATCAGAGGTTTATCGTTGTCTCTGATTGGGAACCATATTTAGGCAGCCATATTCTTTGAGTGTTTCGTGGGTGATTGTTCCTGTCTCAGTGTTTGTTTGCACCAGATAAGGCTGTTTATGTTTCTTGTTTTGTATTGTTCATGTTTATATTTTATTAAACATGTATTGAAATAACCACGCTGCATTTTGGTACTTCTCTTTTGACAGAAGAAAACAGTAACAGAATGAATGAAATATTCTTATTAAATACTTTTTTTTTTACATAGTTGAATGTGCTGACAACAAAATCACGCAAAATGATCAATGGAAATCAAATTTATCAACCTATGGAGGTCTGGATTTGGAGTCACACTCAAAATTAAAGTGGAAAACCACACTACAGGCTGCTCAAGCTTTGATGTAATGTCCTTAAAACAAGTCAAAATGAGGCTCAGTAGTGTGTGTGGCCTCCACGTGCCTGTATGACCTCCCTACAATGCCTGGGCATGCTCCTGATGAGGTGGCGGATGGTCTCCTGAGGGATCTCCTCCCGGACCTGGACTAAAGCATCCGCCAACTCCTGAACAGTCTGTGGTGCAACGTGGCGTTGGTGGATGGAGCAAGACATGATGTCCCAGATGATGTCCCAGATGTGCTCAATTGGATTCAGGTCTGGGGAACGGGCGGGCCAGGTGTGCTAAACATATCCAGGTGTTAGAATGGCCAAGTCAAAGTCCAGACCTGAATCCAATCGAGAATCTGTGTAAAGAACTGAAAACTACTGTTCACAAATGCTCTCCGTCCAACCTCACTGAGCTCGAGCTGTTTTGCAAGGAGGAATGGGAAAAAATTTCAGTCTCTCGATGTGCAAAACTGATAGAGACATACCCCAAGCGACTTACAGCTGTATTCGCAGCAAAAGGTGGCGCTACAAAGTATTAACTTAAGGGGGCTGAATAATTTTGCACTCCCCATTTTTCAGTTTTTGATTTGTTAAAAAAGTTTGAAATATCCAATAAATGTCGTTCCACTTCATGATTGTGTCCCACTTGTTGTTTATTCTTCACAAAAAAATACAGTTTTATATCTTTATGTTTGATTCCTGAAATGTGGCAAAAGGTCGCAAAGTTCAAGGGGGCCGAATACTTTCGCAAGGCACTGTATATTGTGTTGTTTAAGTGTTCCCTTTATTTTTTTGAGCAGTGTATACAGACCTACATATCATGAAAATATCTCTGGCAATTCCCAGCCCTAGAGGGAATCACGAGAAATTAAGCCATCTCTGTTGCTTTTCAGAGCTCTATTTTCTCTGAAGACATGCCACTTCTCTTCTCAGGCTTTAAAGGCCCTTTTTACAACGGTCTAAATTATGCCCTTGTCAACAACTTGACGTCCAATTGAGTGTCTTTCAAATTACTGCATGTTACTGGTTTTGTCGTTGGCAAAGTTTTGAAATGATCTGCCTTTGTTAATTTATTTTACACCATTCCATTTGACAAAAAAGTTATTTTGTGTTGCGTCTAAGAATTCCTTTTCAAGGATGTCGTAGTTTTGAAAGCTATTACGTTTTTTAAGATAGGTGAATAAACCGACGAGCAAAATAATAAAAAATACAGCAGAGGGAGACGTTGCTTTTCATCTAGTGAAAAACTGATATTTGACATATTAAATCATTTTTAGTTCATGCATTCCTAATCTGACTTTTGATATAGATTTATATGGGGTAGCAAAACATCATTGTTGTTATAGTGATCAGAGTAAGAAAAAAAACAAAAAAAACAAAAAAACAAACAGTTAAGCCACTATAAGTAGCATTCAAGACCGCAAACAGTACAATCAAAAGTCTCTGAGAATTATATCTCTCTGGATCTTAATTTAATCTCCTGCTGTCATTACAGTGAGGCAACATACATATAGCAATCTCAGGCCATGATAAGGCCTTTATACTATAGTTGTTGTAAAATCAATAATTGTATCATACTGTCATCTTCTTTCCTTCCCACTCTCCCCTCTCCCTTCCATCCTTTCATCCTGTTCTCACATTCCCCGTGTCCTGACGATGATGTCACCAGAGAATTACACAGGTTCAGGAGGAAGAGAGTGGGAGCTGAAGGTAGTGGGGGATGGTGGTGGGAGTGGATGGTTTATGAGTGGGCGGAGGAAGAGCAGTGGATCATTTCCCCTATAGGAAATGAGATAATGGCCCTTCAATTCTTTTAAACTTTTACAATAATTTACCCAGCTGCAAAGGACAGCTGCAATTACACATCTAGACACATGTGACCTCCTTGGCTGTCCCAGTCTTTTAAATCCTATCAACGGGAACAGGGATAACATCACATGGACTAATAGGAAGGGATTCCAATTCTCACAACAATAGCCACACAGACTCATAGGTTCACATCCGGTGCCGACAGAGATGGCCACCTCACGTTGCGTTCTTAGAAAATTATGCAGTATTTAGTTTATGTATTATTTCTTACACTGTTACCCCAGGAAATCTTAAATCTTATTACATACAGCCGGGAGGAACTATTGGATATAAGAGCAACATCAACTTACCAACATTACGATCAGGAATACGACTTTCCCGAAGCGTTTGGTCCACTACCCAGGATAATGGATCGGATCCCAGCAGGCGACCCAAAACAACGGCGCCGGAGAAGGGGCAGACGGAGCGGTCTTCTGGTCAGGCTCCATAGACGGGCACATCGCCCACTGCTCACGAGTATACTACTAGCCAATGTCCAGTCTCTTGACAACAAGATAGACGAAATCCTAGCAAGGGTTGCCTTCTAGAGGCAAGGGTTGCCTTCTAGCCTTCTATTGCACGCTTCAAGATTGCTTCAATCACGTGGACTGAGATATGTTCCGGATAGTGTCGAACAACAACATTGATATATACGCTGATTCGGTGAGCAAGTTTATTAGCAAGTGCATCGGTGATGTTGTACCCACGGCGACAATTAAAACCTTCCCCAACCAGAAACCGTTGATTGATGGCAACATTTGCCCAAAACTGAAAGTGGAAACCATTGCTTTTAATCAGGGCAAGGTGACCGGAAACATGACCAAATACAAACAGTAAGGCAATCAAACAAACTAAGCGTCAGTATAGAGACAAAGTAGAGTCACAATTCAACGGCTCAGACACGAGAGGTATGTGGCAGGGTCTACAGTCAATCACGGACTACAAAAGAAAACCAGTCCTGTCGCAGCCCCGTCTTGCTCCCAGACAAACTAAACAACTTCTTTGCTCGCTTTGAGGACAATAAAGTGCCACCGACACGGTCTGCTACCAAAACCTGCTGAGTGTATGTAAACTTCCGAATTCAACTGTATCAACCCCATACCTCTGCACATTTATCTGGTATGAACTGTAGCTCCATTCTCCTGTATTTTATTTGACTCCTTTTGTGTTTCTGTTATATTTTGTATTGTTATTTTTAAACTCTGCAACATGGGGAAGGGCTCGTAAGCAAGCATTTCACAGTAATGTGTACACCAGTTGTATTCGGCACGTGACAAATAAAATATGAGTTGATTTGATTTGACACATGCACTCAAAAAAACATTTCTACATAGATAGCAAAAAGAATCCATACACATCTCGAAATTTCATATGTTGATCACATGGTGTTTGGTCTTCATGAACATGGCTATAAAACAAACCTCAGAGTCAGACAGGAAACACAACTCAATTTAACTCCTCGGCTCTATTGGCTCCTGTGGCTGTCAAGGTAAAACATTCTGGGAACCTTTTAAGAACAGATAATGTGTTCTGGGAACGTTTCTGTAATATCAGGTGAATGTTTATTGCATGAGCCGGTCATCATACCAAGGATCATTTAGCCTGGAGGCTCGGAAGGTGCCCCGGACCTATCCGCCATCCCCGTTCCACTTGGCTTCTGCCTCACTGACCCTATTACTGCAGGATTGTACTTCTCCCTAGCACCATGCCGCCAGGGGACGTCTGTACTTTCTGTCGGGACCGGAGACCAAGGCTATGGAAACCTACATCGGGGAGTCCCTAGCTGCAGGATTTATACGACCCTCTTCCTCTCCCGCCGGCGCAGGGTTCTTCTTTGTGGAGAAAAAGTACAAGACCCTGCTCCCGTGCATTGCCTACCAGGAACTCAATGACATTACTGTTAAGAACTGTTACCTGCTACCAATCATTTCCTTCACCTTCGAGCCGCTCCAGGGGGCCACTGTGTTTTCCAAGCTGGATCTATGGAACGCCTACCACCTGGTGCGGATACCAGAGGGGGACGAGTGGAAGACCGCCTTCAACGAAGTAACAAAAGCATGGATTACTTTTTCTGCATCATTTTTGGACAGAAAGTTTCTGATTTTTGCATTGTTAAGTAGATGAAAAAAGCTGTCCTTGAAACAGTCTTGATATGTTCGTCAAAAGAGAGATCAGGGTCCAGAGTAATGCCGAGGTCCTTCACATTTTTATTTGAGACGACTGTACAACCATCAAGAATAATTGTTAGATTCAACAGAATATCTCTTTGTTTCTTGGGACCTAGCACAAGCGTCTCTGTTTTGTCCGAGTTTAAAAGTAGAACATTTGCAGCCATCCATTTCCTTATGTCTGAAACACAGGCTTCTTGCGAGGGATATTTAGGGCTTCACCATGTTTCATTGAAATTTACAGCTGTGTATCATCCGCATAGAAGTGAAAGTTAACATTCTTTTTTTCGAATGACATCCCCAAGAGGTAAAATACAGTGCCTTGCGAAAGTATTCGGCCCCCTTGAACTTTGCGACCTTTTGCCACATTTCAGGCTTCAAACATAAAGATATAAAACTGTATTTTTTTGTGAAGAATCAACAACAAGTGGGACACAATCATGAAGTGGAACGACATTTATTGGATATTTCAAACTTTTTTAACAAATCAAAAACTGAAAAATTGGGCGTGCAAAATTATTCAGCCCCCTTAAGTTAATACTTTGTAGCGCCACCTTTTGCTGTGATTACAGCTGTAAGTCGCTTGGGGTATGTCTCTATCTGTTTTATACATCGAGAGACTGACATTTTTTCCCATTCCTCCTTGCAAAACAGCTCGAGCTCAGTGAGGTTGGATGGAGAGCATTTGTGAACAGCAGTTTTCAGTTCTTTCCACAGATTCTCGATTGGATTCAGGTCTGGACTTTGACTTGGCCATTCTAACACCTGGTGTTACGGATACAGGTATCCTGTGTCTGTGTATCCTGTGTGTGTTTCTTTTCTCTCCTTCTCCCCTCACAGGTGAAAATCATTACTCCCCAATCAGTCAACAATCAACCCATCAATCAGAAGACACACCTCCTCCTGTTTCCTACCCTATCACAGTTCCTTCCCCATGGTTTAAAAACCCCATCATTTGTTTGTTCAGGAGAGCTCAATCTTTGTAATGCCATGTTGGTAGATAGCTGTTCTTTGTAGATTTCAGGAGAGCTCAATCTTTGTAATGCCATGTTGGTAGATAGCGGTTCTTTGTAGATTTCAGGAGAGCTCAATCTTTGTAATGACATGTTGGTAGATCTCTGCTCTTGATAGATTTCAGTAGCACAATCTCTTTGTAAATGCCATGTATGTAGATCTCGCTCTTTGTGTAATAATTAACCTCTTCTTTTGTTTGAGCACCTCCAAATCACTTTGTCATCTCCTGTGAGTATTGTTTTTGTTTATGGTGTTTGCTGGTGGGAAAAAGGGGAAACCAAGACAAGTCGCCCATGGGCATACACTACCCGTAGGTAAACTTTGTTAAAACACACTAGTTAGAACTGGGCGGACCACCCACTGTATTTTTGGTTAGTTAGTTAGCTGTTGTTGAAATAGGCTAGCCTAGCTTAGGGGTGTTTTTGCATATTTGTTTCTTTCCTTGGGTCCAGCTCAGCCCCTTTTCCTGCTCCCCCCCCCATTACCGTGTGTTTATAATAAACCCTGAGTTTGACGGTATTATTTCGGTTGTCGTGGTTATTTCGTTCACTTTTACTTTGTCACTATAATAATTTACATGAGTTATGTTACGGGTCTCACTACCATCCCCCCTAGACTGTCGGGCCAAAAGAGATTCGTAACATAAGTGGAGCCTCATCCGGGATATGTCTTTACTGACACCCATGCCGCTCATGTAGATTGTTGTAGTGGTATAGTTCAGTGTTGAGCGTCATAGCTGAAGTAGCATTAGTGTTTGCTATTTTCGTTGGCTCTTGTGAAGTAGTGTAAGATGGCTACTTTTGATTTGAAGTCCTTTTTGGATAACCCTTCGTGGGAGGTTTTTGACAAATGTCGTAGAGTTGATTTAGTGACCTTGGCTGACCATTATTCAGTATCGTTTTCGCAGAGTTTAGTTAAGGCGGAGGTTAAACAGCTAGTATTAAATGTATTGTTGGAAGAGCAAGTGCTTGTGTTACCGCTGCCTGAGTCTACTAACCCTGTAGGGGATGTAACTGCTCCTATAAGCCCATTGGTATCTGATAATGAGGGTGAGGCTAAAACACCAGCCACATTGTCCCATTTTGATCCACTCTCCCCACTGTCAAACGGTGATGCCAGAAGGGATGTCTGTTTAGCACAGTTCCAACTAGAGGTGGAAGAGAGAGCCCAAATTAGGCGAGAGACTCTCCAGTTGGAGATGTGTAAAATTGAGGCAGAAAGAGAACAGCGGCATTTGGAGATGGGTAAAATTGAGGCAGAAAAAGAACGAGAACAACGGCAGATGATGTGTAAAATTGAGGCAGAAAGAGAACAGCGGCAGATGACGTTTAAAATGCGCCAGATGGAACTGGAGGCAGAGACAGCGAGGCTAGCCTTCGTTCCTACTGTGCCTGTTTGTGAGCCGTCCCCACCTGCTGTGTCCTCAAACACGTTTGACATTAGTAGGCAGATAGCCTTAGTACCTTTGTTCAGAGAGTCGGAGGTTGACTCCTATTTTTGTGTATTTGAGCGTATAGCCGTAGCATTGAAGTGGCCTGAAGAGGTATGGTGCCTATTACTTCAGTGTAAATTAACTGGTAAAGCCCAAGAGGTTTTGTCAGCGCTACCTCTGGAGGACAGTTTGAATTATGAAGTGGTCAAAGCTACTGTTCTTCGTGCCTATGAGCTTGTGCCTGAGGCATACCGACAGAGATTTAGGTCTCATAGAAAGTCTTCTAGTAAGACTTATGTGGAATTTGCTAGAGATAAGGGAAATCTGTTTGATAAATGGCATGCTGCTAGTAAGGTAACTGATTTCAACTCTCTCCGGGAGTTAATCTTGTTGGAAGAGTTTAAAAATTGCTTACCCGAACGCATTGTAGTTTACCTAAACGAACAGAAAGTATCCTCCCTGGCAGAAGCGTCTGTGTTGGCAGACGAGTTTGTGTTGACGCACAAGAGTGTGTTTTCGGCTCAAACTGAGAGTAGAACCACTGAGTTTCCTACCTTTAGCCCTAGTCGGCCCGCAGTAGTATATCAAGCACGCCAGAAGAATGAGCGTTCCTGTTTCTATTGTCATAAAGTGGGACATATGATTAATGATTGCTTCCTGCTTAAACGCAAACAAGGGATGCCTCTTCGTGCCAAGCCGCCAACAGGTGTTGGTCTAATTCGTACGGTTGTGAGGTCTGCAACAAAACAGGTGCCTCAGGGTAACTGTAGTTTGAAAGACCCAGTCCCCGACCGCAGTTATGAACCATTCATTTTCGAGGGGTTTGTGTCCCTAGAGAATGACGAAGCGTCTCAGCGTCCGGTTAAAATCCTTAGAGATACTGGTGCGGCGCAGTCGTTTATATTGTCTGATGTGTTGCCCTTATCTGACGATACATACTGTGGTTCCAGTGTGTTAGTGCAGGGTATTGAAATGGGTTTTGTCCCAGTGCCGTTGCACTTTGTGAAAGTACACTCTGAGTTAATCAGTGGAATATTCAGAGTGGGGGTACGTCCTAAGTTGCCAGTGAAAGGTGTGACCTTTATAATGGGTAACGATATTGCCGGAGGAAAGGTAGTACCCGTATTGGATAAAAGTGACCACTCTCTCTCGAATGAGTTGGCACAGAGTTATCCACATGTGTTCCCCGCTTGTGCTGTCACTCGTGCTCAGGCACTACAAGAGGGTGACGTGATAGATTTGTCGAACACTGTTCTGTTCAAAGAGGATGATCAAGAGGATGGATTGTGTGATACCTCTGAGAAGCTGATCACCTCTGACAAACAGCTCAGGAAAGAATCAAAGTACGTTGAAGTTATTGCTGATGCAATACAATTACCAGTCACTCGTGAGCAGCTGATTGCTAACCAAAAGGTTGACAACAAGCTTGCTAAATGTTTTTCTAGTGTTGTCTCGTTAGAAGAGGTGAAGAAGAAGAATGTGGCTTACTTCATTGATGGTAATCTCCTCATGCGTAAATGGAAATCCCATGTTGACGCGGGTGGAGATTGGAATGCTGTTTACCAAATAGTGATTCCTACAGCCTTTCGACAAAATGTGTTATCCCTTGCTCATGATCACCAGTGGTCTGGTCATTTAGGAATTACAAAGACGTATGATCGGATCCTTCGACATTTCTTTTGGCCAGGTTTAAAACAAGATGTGGCTCAGTTCTGTCGGACATGCCACACCTGTCAGATAACAGGAAAACCAAATCAGGTTATTCCTCCCGCTCCTCTGTGTCCTATACCTGTTATAGGTGAACCATTTGAGCATGTGGTGGTTGATTGTGTCGGACCGTTACCGAAGACAAAATCGGGTAACCAGTTTTTGTTAACGATAATGTGTATGGCTACAAGATACCCCGAGGCTATTCCTCTGAGAAGGATTACAGCTCCGATAGTGAGTAAAGCCTTAATAAAATTCTTCATGACATTCGGGTTACCGAAGGTGGTACAAAGCGATCAAGGTACCAATTTCCTATCCAAGCTCTTCAAGCAGGTGTTGAAATCCTTATCAATTACGCACCGTGTATCAAGCGCCTATCACCCAGAGTCTCAGGGTGCGCTTGAAAGATGGCATCAGACACTGAAGTCTATGCTACGTAAATATTGTTTGGAATCTGAGAAAGATTGGGATGAGGGAGTTCCTCTAGTTTTGTTTGCTGCTCGTGAAACTGTGCAGGAGTCCCTAGGTTTCAGCCCGGCTGAACTAGTGTTTGGTCACACAGTAAGAGGACCAATGAAAGTCCTTAAAGAACAGTTCTTGTCCCAAGAGTTGTGTACCAGAGATGAGAATGTGTTGGACTATGTTAGTCGCTTTCGTGAGCGCCTACACGCCTGTGCTCTTGCAAAGGAAGCTCTGTCTTCCTCACGGAGGAGCATGAAAAGACACTATGATAAAGAGGCTGTTTCTCGTCCACTACAGCCAGGTGACCAAGTACTGGTGTTATTACCTGTTCCAGGATCTTCACTGTCAGCTCGTTTCTCTGGTCCTTATTTAATTGAAAAGAAAATAAGTGAAACTGACTATGTGCTTCAAACTCCTGATAGAAAACGCCAATCTCGTGTGTGTCACATTAACATGTTGAAAGCATACCACACCCGACCCATCACACAGTTAGATAGTTCAAAAACAGAGGAAGGTACTGCTGTCTCCTCTGCTACTACTGCAATGATAGTGGACTGTCATATTGATGATGTTGATGGCTTGGAGTTGCGCAATACTCAGCAGCAGTGTGTTAGATTGCCCAACTCAGAAATGCTGCTGTCTATCCAGTCAGGTCTGGTTCATTTAACGGATGGACAGGCTAATGATATTGTGAGGCTACTACACAGTTTTCCATGTCTCTTTAATGACGTTCCTACTCGCACAAATGTGTTGGAACATGACATTAATGTTGGAAATGCTACACCTATCAAGCAACACCCATATCGTATCAACGCTTCCAAGAGGAAGATAATGAGGGATGAGGTGAGATATTTGTTGGAGAATGACCTGGCTAAGCCAAGTTCAAGCCCTTGGAGTTCTCCTTGCATTCTGGTTCCTAAACCTGATGGTACGTCCAGGTTATGTACGGATTATCGAAAGGTAAATTCTGTCACAATGCCAGATTCGTTCCCGTTACCCAGACTGGACGACTGTATCGACACTATTGGTGCTGCTAAGTATGTAACCAAGTTGGACCTCTTAAAAGGTTACTGGCAGGTTCCGTTAACTTCACGTGCTTCTGAGATTTCTGCCTTTGTGACCCCAGACAACTTCCTTCAGTACTCAGTCATGGCTTTTGGGATGCGAAATGCACCAGCCACTTTCCAACGACTGGTTAACTCCGTATTAGCTGGCGTTCCTAATTGTAGTGCATACCTTGATGACCTAGTGATTTATTCGTCTGAGTGGTCAGATCATGTTGACTTGCTAAGGGTAGTATGTGAACGGTTGGCAACTGCTTCTCTAACCCTGAACTTGGCAAAGTGCGCGTTTGGGAAGGCTACTGTTACCTATCTCGGTAAAGAGGTTGGCCATGGACAGGTGCGCCCTGTTGATGCCAAGGTCTTGGCTATAACTGCATTCCCTGCACCTACCACTAGACGAGAGCTACGCCGCTTTTTAGGGATGGTTGGCTATTACCGTAGCTTCTGTAAAAATTTCTCTGCGGTAGTTGCTCCATTGACTGATTTGCTCAGTCCGGCAAGACCATTTGTGTTGTCCCCTGATTGTAAGAGAGCTTTTGAATCAGCGAAAGCACTCTTATGTAGTACCCCTGTACTTGCTGCTCCGGATTTTGAACAACCGTTCAAGCTTGAGGTAGATGCTAGTGCCAGAGGTGCTGGTGCTGTTCTACTGCAGCAGGACAAGAGTGGAGTAGATCATCCCGTTTGTTATTTTTCACGTAAATTTAATAAATGTCAAACAAACTATGCGACAATAGAACAAGAAGCTCTTGCTTTGTTGTTGGCTCTGCAATACTTCGAAGTATACATTGGTTCCAGTGCCCTACCAGTGATTGTGTATACTGACCATAACCCCTTAGTTTTTCTCCACCGAATGTACAACCAGAACCAGCGCCTTATGCGTTGGGCGCTGATTGTACAAAATTATAATTTGGAGATCCGCCACAAAAAGGGTTCAGATAATGTGTTGGCAGATGCTTTGTCTCGTGTGTAAAATGATTGTTGTATGTTTTGGCAAGGTTGACGTTGTTGTTGTAAGTATTAATTGTAATACTGTGGTCGCAATCCCTAGGGTTGCTCTTTTAAGGGTGGGAGTGTTACGGATACAGGTATCCTGTGTCTGTGTATCCTGTGTGTGTTTCTTTTCTCTCCTTCTCCCCTCACAGGTGAAAATCATTACTCCCCAATCAGTCAACAATCAACCCATCAATCAGAAGACACACCTCCTCCTGTTTCCTACCCTATCACAGTTCCTTCCCCATGGTTTAAAAACCCCATCATTTGTTTGTTCAGGAGAGCTCAATCTTTGTAATGCCATGTTGGTAGATAGCTGTTCTTTGTAGATTTCAGGAGAGCTCAATCTTTGTAATGCCATGTTGGTAGATAGCTGTTCTTTGTAGATTTCAGGAGAGCTCAATCTTTGTAATGACATGTTGGTAGATCTCTGCTCTTGATAGATTTCAGTAGCACAATCTCTTTGTAAATGCCATGTATGTAGATCTCGCTCTTTGTGTAATAATTAACCTCTTCTTTTGTTTGAGCACCTCCAAATCACTTTGTCATCTCCTGTGAGTATTGTTTTTGTTTATGGTGTTTGCTGGTGGGAAAAAGGGGAAACCAAGACAAGTCGCCCATGGGCATACACTACCCGTAGGTAAACTTTGTTGAAACACACTAGTTAGAACTGGGCGGACCACCCACTGTATTTTTGGTTAGTTAGTTAGCTGTTGTTGAAATAGGCTAGCCTAGCTTAGGGGTGTTTTTGCATATTTGTTTCTTTCCTTGGGTCCAGCTCAGCCCCTTTTCCTGCTCCCCCCCCCATTACCGTGTGTTTATAATAAACCCTGAGTTTGACGGTATTATTTCGGTTGTCGTGGTTATTTCGTTCACTTTTACTTTGTCACTATAATAATTTACATGAGTTATGTTACGGGTCTCACTACCATCCCCCCCTAGACTGTCGGGCCAAAAGAGATTCGTAACACCTGGATATGTTTATTTTTGAACCATTCCATTGTAGATTTTGTTTTATGTTTTGGATCATTATCTTGTTGGAAGACAAATCTCCGTCCCAGTCTCAGGTCTTTTGCAGACTCCATCAGGTTTTCTGCCAGAATGGTCCTGTATTTGGCTCCATCCATCTTCCCATCAATTTTAACCATCTTCCCCGTTCCTGCTGAAGAAAAGCAGGCCCAAACCATGATGCTGCCACCACCATGTTTGACAGTGGGGATGGTGTGTTCAGGGTGATGAGCTGTGTTGCTTTTACGGCAAACATAACGTTTTGCATTGTTGCCAAAAAGTTCAATTTTGGTTTCATCTGACCAGAGCACCTTCTTCCACATGTTTGGTGTGTCTCCCAGGTGGCTTGTGGCAAACTTTAAACAACACTTTTTATGGATATCTTTAAGAATTGGCTTTCTTCTTGCCACTCTTCCATAAAGGACAGATTTGTGCAATATACAACTGATTGTTGTCCTATGGACAGAGTCTCCCACCTCAGCTGTAGATCTCTGCAGTTCATCCAGAGTGATCATGGGCCTCTTGGCTGCATCTCTGATCAGTCTTCTCCTTGTATGAGCTGAAAGTTTAGAGGGACGGCCAGGTCTTGGTAGATTTGCAGTGGTCTGATACTCCTTCCATTTCAATATTATCGCTTGCACAGTGCTCCTTGGGATGTTTAAAGCTTGGGAAATCTTTTTGTATCCAAATCCGGCTTTAAACTTCTTCACAACAGTATCTCGGACCTGCCTGGTGTGTTCCTTGTTCTTCATGATGCTCTCTGCACTTTTAATGGACCTCTGAGACTATCACAGCGCAGGTGCATTTATACGGAGACTTGATTACACACAGGTGGATTGTATTTATCATCATTAGTCATTTAGGTCAACATTGGATCATTCAGAGATCCTCACTGAACTTCTGTAGAGAGTTTGCTGCACTGAAAGTAAAGGGGCTGAATAATTTTGCACGCCCAATTTTTCAGTTTTTGATTTGTTAAAAAAGTTTGAAATATCCAATAAATGTCGTTCCACTTCATGATTGTGTCCCACTTGTTGTTGATTCTTCACAAAAAAATACAGTTTTATATCTTTATGTTTGAAGCCTGAAATGTGGCAAAAGGTCGCAAAGTTCAAGGGGGCCGAATACTTTCGCAAGGCACTGTATATATTGAAAACAATAGTGGTCCTTCAGGAACACCGAAATGTACAGTTGATTTCTCAGAGGACAAACCATTCACAGAGACAAACTGATATCTTTCCGACAGATAAGATCTAAACCAGGCCAGAACTTGTCCGTGTAGACCAATTTGGGTTTCCAATCTCTCCAAAAGAATGTGGTGATCGATGGTATCAAAAGCAGCACTAATGTCTAGGAGCACGAGGACAGATGCAGAGCCTCGGTCTGACGCAGTTAAAAGGTAATTTACCACTTTCACAAGTGCAGTCTCAGTGCTATGATGGGGTCTAAAACCAGACTGAAGCATTTCGTATACATTGTTTGTCTTCAGGAAGGCAGTGAGTTGCTGCGCAACAGCTTTTTCTAACATTTTTGAGAGGAATGGGAGATTCAATATAGGCCGATAGTTTTTAAAATATTTTCTGGGTCAAAGTTTGGCTTTTTCAAGAGAAGCTTTATTACTGCCACTTTTAGTGAGTTTGGTACACATCCGGTGGATAGAGAGCCTTTTATTATGTTCAACATAGGAGGGCCAAGCACAGGAAGCAGCTCTTTCAGTAGTTAGTTGGAATAGGGTCCAGTATGCTTGAAGGTTTAGAGGCCATGATTATTTTCATCATTGTGTCATGAGATATAGTACTAAAACACTTGTGTCTCTCTTGATCCTAGGTCCTGGCAGAGTTGTGCAGACTCAGAACAACTGAGCTTTGGAGGAATACTCAGATTTAAAGAGGAGTCCGTAATTTGCTTTCTAATGATCGTGATCTTTTCCTCAAAGAAGTTCATGAAAGCCATCCTCTCTTGAGGAATGCTGCTTTTTAACAGATCACCGCCAAGTCGAAAAAACACACAACCATTTTTCCAGCCAACAAGAGGAGTCACAAAAAGCAGATATAGAGATAAAATGAATCACTAATCTTTGATGATCTTCATCAGATGACACTCATAGGACTTTATCTTTCGGAAAAGCTGACCACGACTCCATTTTGTTGATCCCTGCCTACAGACAGAAACTAAAACAAAGAGGCTCCCACGCTGAGGTCTGTCCAACGCTGGTCCGACCAAGCTGACTCCACACTCCAAGACTGCTTTCACCACGTGGACTGGGACATGTTTCGTATTGCGTCAGACAACAACATTGACGAATACGCTGATTCGGTGTGCGAGTTCATTAGAACGTGCGTTGAAGATGTCGTTCCCATAGCAACGATTAAAACATTCCCTAACCAGAAACCGTGGATTGATGGCAGCATTCGCGTGAAACTGAAAGCGCGAACCACTGCTTTTAATTAATCAGGGCAAGATGTCTGGTAACATGACCGAATACAAACAGTGCAGCTATTCCCTCCGCAAGGCTATCAAACAAGCTAAGCGTCAGTACAGAGACAAAGTAGAATCTCAATTCAACGGCTCAGACACAAGAGGCATGTGGCAGGGTCTACAGTCAATCACGGACTACAGGAAGAAATCCAGCCCAGTCACGGACCAGGATGTCCTGCTCCCAGGCAGACTAAATAACTTTTTTGCCCGCTTTGAGGACAATACAGTGCCACTGACACGGCCTGCAACGAAAACATGCGGTCTCTCCTTCACTGCAGCCGAGGTGAGTAAGACATTTAAACGTGTTAACCCTCGCAAGGCTGCAGGCCCAGACGGCATCCCCATCCGCGCCCTCAGAGCATGCGCAGACCAGCTGGCCGGTGTGTTTACGGACATATTCAATCAATCCCTATACCAGTCTGCTGTTCCCACATGCTTCAAGAGGGCCACCATTGTTCCTGTTCCCAAGAAAGCTAAGGTAACTGAGCTAAACGACTACCGCCCCGTAGCACTCACTTCCGTCATCATGAAGTGCTTTGAGAGACTAGCCAAGGACCATATCACCTCCACCCTACCTGACACCCTAGACCCACTCCAATTTGCTTACCGCCCAAATAGGTCCACAGACGATGCAATCTCAACCACACTGCACACCGCCCTAACCCATCTGGACAAGAGGAATACCTATGTGAGAATGCTGTTCATTGACTACAGCTCGGCATTCAACACCATAGAACCCTCCAAGCTCGTCATCAAGCTCGAGACCCTGGGTCTCGACCCCGCCCTGTGCAACTGGGTACTGGACTTCCTGATGGGCCGCCCCCAGGTGGTGAGGGTAGGCAACAACATCTCCTCCCCGCTGATCCTCAACACTGGGGCCCCACAAGGGTGCGTTCTGAGCCCTCTCCTGTACTCCCTGTTCACCCACGACTGCGTGGCCACGCACGCCTCCAACTCAATCATCAAGTTTGCGGACGACACAACAGTGGTAGGCTTGATTACCAACAACGACGAGACGGCCTACAGGGAGGAGGTGAGGGCCCTCGGAGTGTGGTGTCAGGAAAATAACCTCACACTCAACGTCAACAAAACTAAGGAGATTATTGTGGACTTCAGGAAACAGCAGAGGGAACACCTCCCTATCCACATCGATGGAATAGTAGTGGAGAGGGTAGCAAGTTTTAAGTTCCTCGGCATACACATCACAGACAAACTGAATTGGTCCACTCACACAGACAGCATTGTGAAGAAGGCGCAGCAGCGCCTCTTCAACCTCAGGAGGCTGAAGAAATTCGGCTTGTCACCAAAAGCACTCACAAACTTCTACAGATGCACAATCGAGAGCATCCTGGCGGGCTGTATCACCGCCTGGTACGGCAACTGCTCCGCCCTCAACCGTAAGGCTCTCCAGAGGGTAGTGAGGTCTGCACAACGCATCACCGGGGGCAAACTACCTGCCCTCCAGGACACCTACACCACCCGATGTCACAGGAAGGCCATAAAGATCATCAAGGACATCAACCACCCGAGCCACTGCCTGTTCACCCCGCTATCATCCAGAAGGCGAGGTCAGTACAGGTGCATCAAAGCTGGGACCGAGAGACTGAAAAACAGCTTCTATCTCAAGGCCATCAGACTGTTAAACAGCCACCACTAACATTGAGTGGCTGCTGCCAACACACTGACACTGACTCAACTCCAGCCACTTTAATAATGGGAATTGATGGGAAATGATGTAAATATATCACTAGCCACTTTAAACAATGCTACCTTATATAATGTTACTTACCCTACATTATTCATCTCATATGCATACGTATATACTGTACTCTATATCTTCGACTGTATCCTTATGTAATACATGTATCACTAGCCACTTTAACTATGCCACTTTGTTTACATACTCATCTCATATATACTTTACTCGATACCACACATATCTTGCCTATGCTGCTCTGTACCATCACTCATTCATATATCCTTATGTACATATTCTTTATCCCCTTACACTGTGTACAAGACAGTAGTTTTGGAATTGTTAGTTAGATTACTTGTTGGTTATTACTGCATTGTCGGAACTAGAAGGACAAGCATTTCGCTACACTCGCATTAACATCTGCTCACCATGTGTATGTGACAAATAAAATTTGATTTGATTTGTTACACAATACATTTATATTTTGTTCGATTACGTTCATAATTATATCCAAAAATCTCTGTTTACATTGGCGCATTGTTATGTTTTGCCTCCAAAACGTCCAGTGAAAGTGCAGAGAGCCACGTCAATTTACAGAAATACTCATCACAAATGTTGATGAAAATACAACTGTTATGAATGGAATTAAAGATATAGTTCTCCTTAATGCAACCGCGTGTGAGATTTCAAAAAAGCTTTTCGGAAAAAGCACACCATGGAATAATCTGAGTACAGTGCTCAGAGACCAAAACAAGCAATATAGATACCCGCCATGTTATGGAGTCAACAAAAGTCAGAAATAGCATTATAAATATTCACTTGCTTTTGATGATCTTCATCAGAATGCACTCCCAGGAATCCCAGTTCCCCAATAAATGTTAGTTTTCTTCGATAAAGTCCGTCATTTATGTCCAAATACCTCCTTTTTGTTCGCTCATTTAGTACAGTAATCCAAATGCGCAGGCACTAGGTCCAGACAAAGTCAAAAAAGTTATATTACAGTTCGTAGAAACATGCCAAACAAATGTTTTTATCATAAATCTTCAATAATATTTCAACCGGAGAATTCCTTTGTCTTTATAAATGAAAGGGAATGGAGCTAACTCTCACGGGCGCGCGTCTGACTGAGCACATGGCCTTCTGGCAGACCCATGACTCAATCAGCTCTCATTCTCTCTCGCTTCACAGTAGAAGCCTGAAACAAGGTTCCAAGGACTGTTGACATCTTGTGGGAGACTTAGGAAGTGCAATATGACCCCACAGACACTGTATATTGGATAGGCTAAGACCTACAAACCTCAGATTTCCCACTTCCTGTTTTGATTTTTTCTCAGGTTTTTGCCTGCCATATGAACAAGAATAGACTGACGAGTTTCAGAAGAAAGTTATTTGTTTCTGGCCATTTTGAGCCTGTAATCGAACCCACTAATGCTGATGCTCCAGATACTCAACTAGACTAAGGAAGGCCAGTTTTGTTGCTTCTTTAATCAGAACAACAGTTTTCAGCTGTGCTATCTGTAACGTCTGCTTCCAACTCACACTCTCAAACACGTAGATCCTGTCACGGAATTCTAGGAGTGGTGGGTGTAGAGTCAGGCGCAGAGAGCAATACTTCCAATGTATGCGTTTATTTTGCGTGGTCTAGCCAACATTCAGGCAATGACCATAAATCAGGTATGTCTCCAAAAACCAGGAAATAACATACAACAAATTACGCAGGAGAAAAACAACTTCACCACTGACAGTAGGAATAAGCCCGCACAAAAGCAGGCGGGCACTGGAAGTTTAAATAGACCATTGATGAACCAAAATAAGCAACAGGTGAAAACAATCAAGACAAAACCAACAGAAAAGAAAAAGGGATCGGTGGCAGCTAGTAGACCGGTGACGACGACTGCCGAGCGCCGCCCGAACGGGGAGAGGAGCCACCTTCGGTGGAAGTCGTGACAGATCCCCTGAACGCAGCTCACTCTCCAGATTCCAATCACCTGTATTTGGATCACCTGTTCACACACCTGTATGCCATTTACACACACTATTTAGTTCAGTTCTTTGCACCCCATCATTGTGAGGTATTGTTTGTTTTGATACACTTTTCTATTCGGAGCTCTGTTTTCCCGGTATTAGTCCACCTGTGTATCATAGTTTTGGCCATCCTCACTAACGACGCCTATTCCCTGCCTGTACTTTTGCCTGTCGGATTTCCTGTCATCAACCTCTTGCCTGATCCCCCAGACTATGTTGCTAGCCTTTTCCCTGCCTGTACTGTTGCCTTATCGGACCCCTATGTATGACCTTCTGCCTGCCCCTGGACCCAGCTACCTGCCTCCTCCTGTGGTCCTTTACAAATTAACACCTTCTACGCCCTGCGCTTGAAATCAACTCTTTGTCTCCCATCGTATTCATTACACTAACATAATTGCAAAAGGGTTTTCTAATGATCAATTTACTTTAAAAAATTATAAACTTGGATTAACTAACACTACGTGCCATTGGAACACAGGAGTGATGGTTACTGATAATAGGCCTCTGTACGCCTATGTAGATATTCCATTAAATAATCTGCAGTTTTCAGCTACAAAGGTAATATACAACATTAACAATGTCTACACTGTATTTCTGATCAATTTGATGTGATTTTAATGGACAAAAAATGTGCCTTTCTTTAAAAAACAAGAACATTTCTAAGTGACTACAAACTTTTGAATTGTGGTGTTTGTATATATATATATATATATATATAAAATTTTAAGAACACACGCAGATCCAGGTACTTCCAGCAGATGCTGGAGTTGTAGGCACAATCGTGGAAAACAGAAAGGAAAACACTGAACACTGCTGCTCATGCTCCAAGGTGATTTTATTTATAACAATGTTTCGACCCTTAGGTCTTCATCAGGCATCGATGTCCAAGGGGGGTGGAATGTCCTATATATGGGAGCAGTACTCAGTGACATCACTTCCTGAACTAGAGGTAAAAATATATAACGTAGGTTCACAATATTAACATTCAATGCATCGAAATACATGATCATACCCAAGGAATGTGATCAATATTTACAGTAATATATATGTACACACAATATTCAATATTCATTAGGATGAAAGTATTGGGTGAGGCATGATGGGGTATGTTCTGCTTATTCTTTAACTTTTGGTTGAAGGCTTTCCAAATGTTGTCAGCCCTTCAAAACAATAATTGGCATTTTTTACCAAATTGTCTTTGTACTCCCTTTCCTTAAACCTTTGTGTGAGGTCCGTGGTCTGTTTCTGGTTAGAAGCATCAGAGCTGCATTGTGGTCAAAAGACAATAGGTTAAAACATGCCAATTACCATTTTGAATGGCTAACACCCAGTACTTACCATTGGGAAAGGCATTTAAGGACATTCAGTAAGCACTGGTACATTATTGATACTGACCGACAGTTGAAACCCATCTTTAAATATCCCCCACGTATGGTCTTTAAAAGACCCCCAAACGTGAGACATTGTGGTCAGACCTGATTATCTGCATGTCCACCAATGTTGTTTACATGTTGAAATGTCCTTGTAGTCCGTCTTACATCTGGAAAACCTGTAGAAGCCTTAAGACCCGGATCTGTGAGCACCGCAGCAATATACGGACAGGTGAGACAAAAAATCTGGTTGCTGTTAATAATGTATAAGTTGGACATCCTATTAGCTCTTTGAGATACATTGGAATAGAAATGTTCAAGATGTCACGCAGGCTCAACACACTGACTTCTCTTGGCCTTAACCATTTTTATAGTTTATGTCCAAATTATTATTATTTTAAAAATCCTAATTACATATTGTGTGTATATATATATATATATATATATATATATATATATATATATTTTTTACCCCCAATTTCGTGGTATCCAATTGTTTTAGTAGCTACTATCTTGTCTCATTGCTACAACTCCCGTACGGGCTCGGGAGAGACAAAGGTTGAAAGTCATGCGTCCTCAGATACACAACCCAACCAAGCCGCACTGCTTCTTTACACAGCGCGCATCCAACCCGGAAGCCAGCCGCAGGGGGAGTCCAGCCAGCCGTGTAGGAGGAAACACTGTGCACCTGGCAACCTTGGTTAGCGCGCACTGCGCCCACAGGAGTCGCTGGTGCGTGATGAAACAAGGACATCCCTACCTGCCAAACCCTCCCTAACCTGGACGACGCGTTGTGCGTAGCCCCACGGACCTCCCGGTCGCGGCCAGTTACGACAGAGCCTGGGCACGAACCCAGAGTCTCTGATGGCACAGCTGGTGCTGCAGTACAGCGCCCTTAATTAACCACTGCGCCACCCGGGAGGCCCCATTACTGTGAACATTGATCATATATATGATCATATATTTCGATACATTGAATGTTAATATTGTGAACCAATGTTATATATTTTTACCTCATGTTTCAGTTGATGTCACTGAGTACTGCTCCTATATATAGGACCTTCCACCCCCACTTTGGATATGAAGACCTAAGGCTCGAAACGTTGTTCTAAATAAAATCGCATGGGAGCATGAGCAGCAGTGTGCAGCATTTTTCTTTCTGTTTTCCAGAAATACATATATAAAACCCATAAAATCACATTTTTGACAGCACTGGCTTTTAAGGAGTACCTGCTTGTGTATGATGCTGGTCACATGGAGATGTGAAGGGGTCATGGGTTATAAATGCCTCCTTCTCTCAATGTACCTATTTTTGTCAGTCTTCATCATTTAGCTAGGTATCACATTACCTTTTGAAGAATGAAGGTATCTGTGAGTCATCTCAATTAAATTAAAACACTCTATGAACATTTATCATCAACCTGTCTATTATGAAATGGTATTATAATAAGGGTTATTAATGTATGATAACGCATGTCTGCAGTTTTCAAAGCCATATATTTTTTTAACTGTAAAATTAAAAGACTACATCTCGAACAGAACATCTTGTTTTGTCCATTATATTCCAGTGCTTTCCGTGTACATTGACATTAGAACATACAGCCAAGTACAGTAACTATTCCCATCCGTGGTAGTACCCACTGTTCCTGACAAATGAGAGCAAGTTGGTGCTTTTATCCCTATAGAACAAGAGCCTTCAGGGAAGATTGTGGACATGCCATCGTGTGAGTTTGATAGAAAATATCACATATGTTGTTTTCTTCTGACGAGACTGCTTGTAGCTGCAACATTAAGAGATTAGAGATCATTTGTGTTGCATCTAGCATCTACTTATCCTCTCACACGTATGTGCACTGGGTGCAAAGACACAAGCAGATGCACACACTCCGAATCCCTCAGACAGACACTCACTCCCCCCAAACACACATCACTCTTCAAACACTAAGCTTCGGCCTTGAAGAGTACACGCTTCTAGAGAGACGAACGGAAGTCTTCCACCGTTCCATTGCCCATTTGCAGAGTCAATATTAGCCCTCCACACACATCTGTCTGTACATCACACACTGTAACCCAGAGAGTGACAGTGCGTCACCTCTCTGTCTGTTGCTAAATTAGCTCCTCAGGGAAGCTCTTCCACTGGATCAGGTTGACAGGAACATTTAAGGCTCATTACATGTTCTTGTCACAAAGGTCAGGCAAACAGTGCCAGGTTTAACACCGATGCCACACCTGGACTCCCCCACTTCCTCTCCCCTCCACCTCTCTCCTACTGAGAAATCCGTCATTCCATTCATCCTGTTTATACACTAATCTTGTGTCTGTAATTTTGCTGGAGCACCATTCTGTGATGTCACCAGTACAAGCTTATCCTCCCACTATGAAATTAGATTTCCTAAGCATGTTTCACAGTTGGGGGAGAGGGAGGGGAGAGATAGACACAATCCCATTTGTAGACTCATCCTGAAACTGCTGGTTGTCCACTGCATTTGCTGGTAATATGGTAATATGGCAGAATATAAACAGTGTAGGTATTCATTCCGCAAGGAAATCAAACAATCTAAATGTCAGTATAGAGATAAAGTGGAGTCAAAGGCTCAGACACGAGACATACAGTGGGGAGAACAAGGATTTGATACACTGACGATTTTGCAGGTTTTCCTACTCACAAAGCATGTAGAGATCTGTAATGTATATCATTGGTACACTTCAACTGTGAGAGACAGAATCTAAAACAAAAATCCAGAAAATCACATTGTAGGGTTTTTAAGTAATTCTTTAGCATTTTATTGCATGACATAAGCATTTGATACATCAGAAAAGCAGAACTTAATATTTGGTACAGAAACCTTTGTTTGCAATTACAGAGATCATATGTTTCCTGTAGTTCTTGACCAGATTTGCACAAACTGCCGCAGGGATTTTGGCCCACTCCTCCATACAGACCTTCTCCTGATCCTTCAGGTTTCGGGGCTGTCGCTGGGCAATACGGACTTTCAGCTCCCTCCAAAGATTTTCTATTGGGTTCAGGTCTGGAGACTGGCTAGGCCACTCCAGGACCTTGAGATGCTTCTTACAGAGCCACTCCTTAGTTGCCATGGCTGTGTGTTTTGGGTCGTTGTCATGCTGGAAGACCCAGCCACGACCCATCTTCAATGCTCTTACTGAGGGAAGGAGGTTGTTGGCCAAGATTTCGCGATAAATGGCCCCATCCATCCTCCCCTCAATACAGTGCAGTCGTCCTGTCCCCTTTGCAGAAAAGCATCCCCAAAGAATGATGTTTCCACCTCCATGCTTCACAGTTGGGATGGTGTTCTTGGGGTTGTACTCATCCTTCTACTTCCTCCAAACACGGCGAGCGGAGTTTAGACCAAAAAGCTCTATTTTTGTCTCATCAGACCACATGACCTTCTCCCATTCCTCCTCTGGATCATCCAGATGGTCATTGACAAACTTCAGACGGGCCTAGACATGCGCTGGATTGAGCAGGGGAACCTTGCGTGCGCTGCAGGATTTTAATCCATGACGGCGTAGTGTGTTACTAATGCTTTTCTTTGAGACTGTGGTCCCAGCTCTCTTCAGGTCATTGACCAGGTCCTTCCGTGTAGTTCTGGGCTAATCCCTCACCTTCCTCATGATCATTGATGCCCCATGAGGTGAGATTTTGCATGGAGCCCCAGACCGAGGGTGATTCGTCATCTTGAACTTTTTCCATTTTCTAATAATTGCTCCAACAGTTGTTGCCTTCTCACCAAGCTGCTTGCCTATTGTCCTGTAGCCCATCCCAGCCTTGTGCTGGTCTACAATTTAACCCTGATGTCCTTACACAGCCCACTGGTCTTGGCCATTGTGGAGAGGTTGGAGTCTGTTTGATTGAGTGTGTTGACAGGTGTCTTTTATACAGGTAACGAGTTCAAACAGGTGCAGTTATTACAGGTAATGAGTGGAGAACAGGGGGGCTTCTTAAAGAAAAACGAACAGGTCTGTGAGAGCCGGAATTCTTACTGGTTGGTAGATGATCAAATACTTATGTCATGCAAATGCAAATTAATTACTTAAAAATCATACAATGTGATTTTCTGGATATTTGTTTTAGATTCCGTATCTCACAGTTGAAGTGTACCTATGATAAAAATTACAGACCTCTACATGCTTTGTAAGTAGGGAAACCTGCAAAATCGGCAGTGTATCAAATACTTGTTCTCCCCACTGGCAGGGACTACAGACAATCACGGACTACAAAAGGAAAGCCAGCCATGTCACCAAGACCAACGTTTTGCTTCCGGACAGGCTAAGCACATTCTAAACACTTTGAGGATACCACAGTGCCACCATCGCGACCCGCTACCAAGGACTGTGGGCTCTCCTCCTCCGTGGCCGATGTGAGTAAAACATTGAAACGTTTTAACCCTTGCAAGGCTGCTGGCATCCCTAGCCGCATGCGCAGACCAGCTGGCTGGTGTGTTTACGGGCATTTTCAATCTCTCCCTATCCCAGTCTGCTGTCCCCACATGCTTCAAGATGTCCACCGTTGTTCCTGTACCCAAGAAGGCAAAGGTAACTGAACTTAATGACTTTCACACCGTAACACTAACTTCTGTCATCATGAAGTGCTTTGATAGACTAGTCAAGGATCATATCACATCTACTTTACCTGCCACCCTAGACCCACTTCAATTTGCTTACCGCCTCAATAGATCCACAGACGATGCAATCGCCATCACTCTGCACACTGCCCTATCCCATCAGGACAAGAGGAATACCTACAGTTGAAGTCAGAAGTTTACATACACTTATGTTGGAGTCATTAAAACATATTTTTTCAACCACTCCACAAATGTCTTGTTAACAAACTATAGTTTTGGCAAGTCGGTTAGGACATCTACTTTGTGCATGACACAAGTCAATTTTCCAACAATTGTTTACAGACAGATTATTTCACTTATAATTCACTGTATAACAATTCCAGTGGGTCAGAAGTTTACATACACTAAGTTGACTATGCTTTTAAACAGCTTGGAAAATTCCAGAAGATGATGTCAGGGCTTTAGAAGCTTCTGATAGGTTAATTGACCTAATTTGAGTCAATCGGAAGTGTACCTGTAGATGTATTTCATAGCCTACTGATCGTCGTTGGAATGAGACCAAAGCTCAGTGTGGAAATTGTTCATATTTAATGTTCACAAAAAACACTCAAACAAAAATGACAAACGGAGAAAACAAAAGCGCACAGTTCTGTCAGGGAAACAACCTAAACAGAAAACAATCACCCACAAAATACAGGTGGGAAAAGGCTACCTAAGTATGATTCTCAATCAGAGACAACGAACGACACCTGCCTCTGATTGAGAACCATACTAGGCCAAACACGTAGAAAATATAACATAGAAAAAAATATATAGACAACCCACCCCAACTCACGCCCTGACCAACCTAACACAAAGACGTAAAAAATAAACTAAGGTCAGAACGTGACACCTACCTTCAAACTCAGTGCCTCTTTGCTTGACATCATGGGAAAAGCAAAAGAAATCAGCCAAGACCTCAGAAAAAAAAACAAGAGACTGAAAAACATCTTCTATCCAAGGTCATCAGACTGTTAAACAGTCATCACTAGCACATTAGAGGCTGCTGCCTATTAGCATAGACTAGAAATCACTTGCCACTTAAGGAATGGAACACTAGTCACTTTAATAGTGTTTACATATCTGGCATTTCTCATCTCATATGTATATACTATTTTCTATACTATTCTACGGTATCTCGTTCACATAATAATGTTTACATATCTTGCATTACTCATCTCATATGTATATACTGTATTCTATACTATTCTACTTTATCTTAGTCCATTCCGCTCTGACATTGCTCGTCCATATGTATATATTCCTACTTCGATTTGTGTGTATTGGGTATATGTTGTGTAATTTGTTAGATATTACTTGTTAGAAATTACTGCACTGTCGGAGCTAGAAGCACAAGCATTTCTCTACATCCGCAATAACACCTGCTAATCACGTGTATGTGACCAATACAATTTGATTTGATTAGTTACATTTTAAGTCCTCTTATTGTTACTTTCCAGAGATATGAGAGTTAGTGAAGTCTGGCCTTGATTTAACCACACAAAGACCATGGAGTGAAACATTCAAGGTAATGCAATTTTATACATACATACTTTTACGCTTGCTGGGACATTTAGGACTATACTTTTTACACTTCACTTTTCCTTACCTTCCTCTCTTGCTCACAACACACACTCTTTGACATATGCTCTTCGACCATTCCATGGAGGTAAAAGAGATGTGGAGGAAATGGACTAATTCGCCCATTCATGCTTTTGCGTCTCAGAGTGTAGTCCTCAATGCTAAATGCACAGTGCAGAACTGCAGATCATACCCGTGAAAAGGGAAAGCATTTAACCCTGAATGAGCAGCACACACACACACACACACACACACACACACACACACGTCTGTGAGCTGTAAAGATGTATATCACGTCAGTCGACTAAATCCACCGCCCCAGGATGCTGTCTGCGTCTGGTCTTATTTTAGCCCAGAAACTCTAAAAATAGGCAAACTGTAATGTCAGGCTTTAAAATAGCAGTAATTGCAGCACACAATTGCTGTAGTGTGATGGCGGTATAAGGAAAATGGTCATTATACTAAGACCATATAGTTGAGCAAAGACAAAGATGCTTGGAATTCCTCACAGACATGTCTCTACAAAAAACGTGGTTCTCATAGCTTACGCTCAGACCACGTCTGGAAATAGGAGTCACCGTTGGTTCCAGTTTGGTATAAATCAAGCAGATCCAGTGTTTTTAGAAAAATGAAGTCAAAAAAGAAAATCAAGGACTAGAACAAAAATATTGAAGGAGAACATTTGGTGCCTAAGAAAGGTAGAAACAAATGGTGAAAGAAGAAAAGGAAAGAAAAATCAGGCCCGAGACAAACACTAGGTGAACCAGGTGGGAGAAAACCATGAGATAAGAAAAGGAAAGAAAAATAAGGCCCGAGACAAACTCTAGGTGAACCAGGTGGGAGAAGACCATGAGATAAGAAAAGGAAAGAAAAATAAGGCCAGAGACAAACACTAGGTGAACCAGGTGGGAGAAGACCATGAGACAAGAAAAGGAAAGAAAAATAAGGCCCGAGACAAACTCTAGGTGAACCAGGTGGGAGAAGACCATGAGATAAGAAAAGGAAAGAAAAATAAGGCCAGAGACAAACACTAGGTGAACCAGGTGGGAGAAGACCATGAGACAAGAAAAGGAAAGAAAAATAAGGCCCGAGACAAACTCTAGGTGAACCAGGTGGGAGAAAACCATGAGATAAGAAAAGGAAAGAAAAATAAGGCCAGAGACAAACACTAGGTGAACCAGGTGGGAGAAAACCATGAGACAAGAAAAGGAAAGAAAAATAAGGCCCGAGACAAACTCTAGGTGAACCAGGTGGGAGAAAACCATGAGACAAGAAAAGGAAAGAAAAATAAGGCCCGAGACAAACACTAGGTGAACCAGGTGGGAGAAGACCATGAGATAAGAAAAGGAAAGAAAAATAAGGCCCGAGACAAACACTAGGTGAACCAGGTGGGAGAAAACCATGAGACAAGAAAAGGAAAGAAAAATAAGGCCCGAGACAAACTCTAGGTGAACCAGGTGGGAGAAAACCATGAGACAAGAAAAGGAAAGAAAAATAAGGCCCGAGACAAACAGTAGGTGAACCAGGTGGGAGAAGACCATGAGATAAGAAAAGGAAAGAAAAATAAGGCCCGAGACAAACTCTAGGTGAACCAGGTGGGAGAAGACCATGAGACAAGAAAAGGAAAGAAAAATAAGGCCCGAGACAAACTCTAGGTGAACCAGGTGGGAGAAAACCATGAGACAAGAAAAGGAAAGAAAAATCAGGCCAGAGACAAACTCTAGGTGAACCAGGTGGGAGAAAACCATGAGACAAGAAAAGGAAAGAAAAATCAGGCCAGAGACAAACTCTAGGTGAACCAGGTGGGAGAAAACCATGAGACAAGAAAAGGAAAGAAAAATCAGGCCAGAGACAAACACTAGGTGAACCAGGTGGGAGAAAACCATGAGACAAGAAAAGGAAAGAAAAATAAGGCCCGAGACAAACTCTAGGTGAACCAGGTGGGAGAAAACCATGAGACAAGAAAAGGAAAGAAAAATAAGGCCCGAGACAAACACTAGGTGAACCAGGTGGGAGAAGACCATGAGATAAGAAAAGGAAAGAAAAATAAGGCCCGAGACAAACTCTAGGTGAACCAGGTGGGAGAAGACCATGAGACAAGAAAAGGAAAGAAAAATAAGGCCCGAGACAAACTCTAGGTGAACCAGGTGGGAGAAAACCATGAGACAAGAAAAGGAAAGAAAAATCAGGCCAGAGACAAACACTAGGTGAACCAGGTGGGAGAAAACCATGAGACAAGAAAAGGAAAGAAAAATAAGGCCCGAGACAAACTCTAGGTGAACCAGGTGGGAGAAAACCATGAGACAAGAAAAGGAAAGAAAAATAAGGCCCGAGACAAACACTAGGTGAACCAGGTGGGAGAAGACCATGAGATAAGAAAAGGAAAGAAAAATAAGGCCCGAGACAAACTCTAGGTGAACCAGGTGGGAGAAGACCATGAGACAAGAAAAGGAAAGAAAAATAAGGCCCGAGACAAACTCTAGGTGAACCAGGTGGGAGAAAACCATGAGACAAGAAAAGGAAAGAAAAATAAGGCCCGAGACAAACTCTAGGTGAACCAGGTGGGAGAAGACCATGAGACAAGAAAAGGAAAGAAAAATAAGGCCCGAGACAAACTCTAGGTGAACCAGGTGGGAGAAAACCATGAGACAAGAAAAGGAAAGAAAAATAAGGCCCGAGACAAACTCTAGGTGAACCAGGTGGGAGAAGACCATGAGACAAGAAAAGGAAAGAAAAATAAGGCCAGAGACAAACACTAGGTGAACCAGGTGGGAGAAGACCATGAGACAAGAAAAGGAAAGAAAAATAAGGCCCGAGACAAACTCTAGGTGAACCAGGTGGGAGAAGACCATGAGACAAGAAAAGGAAAGAAAAATAAGGCCCGAGACAAACTCTAGGTGAACCAGGTGGGAGAAGACCATGAGACAAGAAAAGGAAAGAAAAATAAGGCCCGAGACAAACTCTAGGTGAACCAGGTGGGAGAAAACCATGAGACAAGAAAAGGAAAGAAAAATAAGGCCCGAGACAAACTCTAGGTGAACCAGGTGGGAGAAGACCATGAGACAAGAAAAGGAAAGAAAAATAAGGCCAGAGACAAACACTAGGTGAACCAGGTGGGAGAAGACCATGAGACAAGAAAAGGAAAGAAAAATAAGGCCAGAGACAAACACTAGGTGAACCAGGTGGGAGAAAACCATGAGATAAGAAAAGGAAAGAAAAATAAGGCCAGAGACAAACACTAGGTGAACCAGGTGGGAGAAAACCATGAGATAAGAAAAGGAAAGAAAAATAAGGCCCGAGACAAACTCTAGGTGAACCAGGTGGGAGAAAACCATGAGACAAGAAAAGGAAAGAAAAATAAGGCCAGAGACAAACACTAGGTGAACCAGGTGGGAGAAAACCATGAGATAAGAAAAGGAAAGAAAAATCAGGCCCGAGACAAACTCTAGGTGAACCAGGTGGGAGAAGACCATGAGATAAGAAAAGGAAAGAAAAATAAGGCCCGAGACAAACTCTAGGTGAACCAGGTGGGAGAAAACCATGAGACAAGAAAAGGAAAGAAAAATAAGGCCCGAGACAAACTCTAGGTGAACCAGGTGGGAGAAGACCATGAGACAAGAAAAGGAAAGAAAAATAAGGCCAGAGACAAACACTAGGTGAACCAGGTGGGAGAAGACCATGAGACAAGAAAAGGAAAGAAAAATAAGGCCAGAGACAAACACTAGGTGAACCAGGTGGGAGAAAACCATGAGATAAGAAAAGGAAAGAAAAATAAGGCCAGAGACAAACACTAGGTGAACCAGGTGGGAGAAAACCATGAGATAAGAAAAGGAAAGAAAAATAAGGCCCGAGACAAACTCTAGGTGAACCAGGTGGGAGAAAACCATGAGACAAGAAAAGGAAAGAAAAATAAGGCCAGAGACAAACACTAGGTGAACCAGGTGGGAGAAAACCATGAGATAAGAAAAGGAAAGAAAAATCAGGCCCGAGACAAACTCTAGGTGAACCAGATGGGAGAAGACCATGAGATAAGAAAAGGAAAGAAAAATAAGGCCCGAGACAAACTCTAGGTGAACCAGGTGGGAGAAAACCATGAGACAAGAAAAGGAAAGAAAAATCAGGCCCGAGACAAACACTAGGTGAACCAGGTGGGAGAAAACCATGAGACAAGAAAAGGAAAGAAAAATAAGGCCCGAGACAAACTCTAGGTGAACCAGGTGGGAGAAAACCATGAGACAAGAAAAGGAAAGAAAAATAAGGCCCGAGACAAACTCTAGGTGAACCAGGTGGGAGAAGACCATGAGATAAGAAAAGGAAAGAAAAATAAGGCCAGAGACAAACACTAGGTGAACCAGGTGGGAGAAAACCATGAGATAAGAAAAGGAAAGAAAAATCAGGCTCGAGACAAACACTAGGTGAACCAGGTGGGAGAAGACCATGAGATAAGAAAAGGAAAGACAGACTCTGATGAGTTGAGAGTGAGAAATTGTTGGGTATGTGGGTTTTGGCACTGCATTTTGTCATTCATCCCTTCCTACAGTCATGCTCATCTCGTGTGAGAGCCAGTCCTAGAGCCTAGGGCCCAGATCCACAGACAAAGAGAGGGAGGGACCTTTATCCACATGGGCCTGGAGCGCTTACGGTGCACACACAGACGGGCTAGCAGAGCACATAGAGACCGGTCCAAAGGCATGTGGATCACACCTACCATTTCCCCAAAACTGGGATGTGAAATAGCCCTGGGCCCAGCCGCATGGGCCAGCTGTGGGCTGCAGCCTGTAGCCATGCTGATGAGGAAGACTTGGCAGAGACCACAATATGTGGATGCACTCACATCTGGCAAAGTCTGGTCCAGAAGTACTCACAGAAAGCATACACCAGGACAAAGATAGATAGATGGATGGACGGATAGACAGGTGGACGGACAGTGATATCAAGTGAGTAGTGTGAGGCCAAGCATGAATACTTTAGTGTTCAAATTCAGTAGTAGTATAAAAAGTTTAATCCTTACCGAAAGCACAACCCACTATAAAAACAACACAGATATGTCATTCAGACACTCCAGTCATACATTTCTTTAGTCAGCTCCATCCCCTGTCTCTCATAAAGCAGTATGTGACTGTGTCTGGGTCATGGCCACAGAGATATTGGTCTGTAAAAGTCTCTGTCTCTATCTCATTCACAGGAACATTACGAGTCACACAGGGCCACAGTCCTAGGCTGGCAGCGATTGGACGCCAGTTCGAACAGGAAGCTGGACAGATAAAGAAGTCTCTGTGGTCGCCTTTGGCAGCCGAAGTACATGGGAAACCAGGTCGGGATGGAGAGGGGGCAGGTTTGGCCCCAAACGAATTGCAGGGATGACATGGAACGGAAGCTGGACTGCCTGCCAGGCGCTTATGAGCGTTTCCTTTGTGAGTGTGGGTGTTTGTGAGTGTTCCCCTTTGTGAGTGTGGGTGTTTGTGAGTGTTCCCCTTTGTGAGTGTTTCCCTTTGTGAGTTCCACATACAGTAGAAGGGAAACGGGACAAAAAGGACAAAGTTGGAATTGCTATTCATATCAATGGTGGATTTATTAATAAAAAATGAATAGACTTTTGTGTATAAAACATTAGGGACACCTTCCAAATATTGAGTTGCACCCAATGATGTATATATACACTATATGACTAATAGGGGGAAAAAAACATTTAGGAAGCAATAGAAATATTTATTAATGTCTACATTTGTTTTTGCCACTTTTATTATATTACAGACACATTACTGCAGACTTTTACATTATATTATGTGAGATAAACATATAAATAATACCACAAATACATATAGATATACAAACATTTTTCTTAAAGTATATGTATTTTTTCTTACTAATGTTTATGAAACATTTAATTATTAATTAGTAATCCAGGGTTTATATTCATCACTGGTTGCACCCCCTTTTGAACTCAGAACAGCCTCAATTCTTCGGGATGTGGACTCTATAAGGTGTCAAAAGCATTCCACAGGGATGCTGGCCCATGTCGACTCCAATGCTTCCCACAGTTGTGTCAAGTTGACTAGATATCCATTGGGTGGTGGACCATTATTGCTAAACTGTTAAGCGTGAAAAACCCAGCAGTGTTGCAGTTCTTGACACAAACCGGTGCGCCTGGCACCTACTACCAGACCCCGTTCA
This sequence comes from Oncorhynchus clarkii lewisi, assembly GCF_045791955.1. Taxonomy (NCBI): domain Eukaryota; kingdom Metazoa; phylum Chordata; class Actinopteri; order Salmoniformes; family Salmonidae; genus Oncorhynchus; species Oncorhynchus clarkii. The sequence continues at coordinate 21,140,533 of NC_092175.1, read as the reverse complement.
AAGGCACTTCAATATTTTGTCTTGTCCATTCACATTCTAAATGGCACACATACACAATCCATATCTCAATTTTCTCAAGGCTTAACAAATATTCTTTATCCGGTCTCCTCCCCTTCATCTACACTGTGGATTTAACAGGTAACATTAATAAGGGATCATAGCTTTCATCTGGTCAGGCTATGTCATGGAAAGATCAGGTGTTCCTAATGTTTAGTACGAGTATGGATGTTCATGTTGCAGTACTCCCAGGTGATGTTTATTTATAACAACGTTTTGACACCTCGTCATCAGGCGTCTTGCTTTCTGTTTCCATGAGTCTGCCTACAACTCCAGGACCTGTGGAAAGTACCTAGATGTGCTTCAGCTTTTGTACATGTTGCAGTGATCTATTCTATCCAGTAGGGGGGGGGGGGGGGGTGTGTGATAAACTACGGTGGCTTGAGTCTGCCTCCACACTCTTCACTCACTGCATTCTATTCTGTGCACTTTACTACAAGCAATTTTCCTCCAAGCACTGATGCACTCAGTGCTATTGTGCTTTTGAGGGTGGAAAGTATTTCAAATCCCATGATATGCATGACACTATTATTATAGTTCATCCTTCATCACATGCAGAATCATTCCATCTATTCCTGAATGTTGTCGTTATAGTACATATTGAATAATCCAAATGGAGCCTCTGTCCTTGAGAATGAGTCATATTAGCCTCAAAGCATAATGCCTGCCCTTGTTGTTCGCTTGTGTAATCTTGTTTGCCCATCGTCTTAGTTAGGGTTGCAAAGCTACCGGTAATTGACCAAAGTTACGGTAATCTTCAGTAATTTTGGCAATGAAAATAAATTCTATAGCAATCTATCGTAACTTTGGTAATTTATACTTGAATAACTTAAAAAGATATATATTCATATATAGAATACATTTGTATATCTGTGTTTATATTGTCCATGAGTTTCTAGCAGATAGACCATATGGTTCAACAGAAAATAGCCTAATTAATGGAAAAAGCATCTAATCAACAATGGCAATTTATTTATTAAGATTGACGACAAATGCATATTGACAGTAAAATAAATAAAAACGTATCATTTTTTGAGGGGGTATTTCATGCTCAAGCCCTCATGTTAAACACCAATGGTATTCCCCTAGCCTTCATGGCTTATATTTAGGATAATGTTTTACAGATTTGTCATTCTATATATTTTTTTATCACCTTATTTAATTATGTCATATATTTTACATGATAGGGCCAGAGAGGATCAGAGATAATTACAGATGCTTGTTATAATCTGAAGTACCCAAAACGACCACTAGATATCTTGTGATAGATGACATAAATCCTTGAAAGATACAAAATTCTGGTAGTTTACTGGTAAACCTTCCAGTAATATACCCTCCCTTTGCAACCCTAGTCTTGGTACAGTATTCCAAGCATTGACAGGCTTTGAAATGTCTTGGCAAGCTAGGGTCTTACATGAAAACCTTATGGTTCATACTGCATTCAGCATTACACTATACAGTGCCGTGTACACACTGCTAGGTTACGTTACGTGCAAATGAAGCATTTTACAAAGACCTTCAGTAAATAGATTTTTGAAAAAAACGAATGGACCACTGGCCTACAGTTGGCTATTGCATATACGTATCTCAATGCACTGTATTCAGATGCTTATGGTACAGAGTGAAAAACTGCCTGACTAATATGTTATTGGATACATCCTCTTGATGATTTGGAGTGCTCAGTAAGGTTGTTATATCTATGTGATTCAAAGTGGACTGCATTACTAGACAGTTTTTCCACTGTGATATTACGTTACCTTGGCAAGAAATGCTTAAAACGGTACACTTAAAAATAATATTTTGGAGAACATCTTATCCCAAAACCCTTCCGGTAGAGAAAAAGCGAGCTGATTGATTCTTGACAACAGTGTTTATTTGGAGAGAGGTGCGTGTACACAGCCACCCTCGTCGACCTGAATTAAATATGTCACGAACATGGAATAATTCCCAGAGCCAACACTCTCAGCACTGCAGCCAAAACTTCTAGAGGGAAAGAGTCCACTCAGAAAAAAGACCCAACCAAAACAACTGCCACCACACATTTTGGCGATATTTATGCCCCTTAGAACCAGGGCAGTGGGAACACTAATTTTGGGGGAAAATAGTTTAGTTACAACATTCTAGACCCCCAAAACCAGAATCTGCATTTTTTCAAAATAATCCATTCATGGAAGGCTAAAGTGGTGCAAGGAGGAGGGCAGGCAGCACCTGGGTATATGGGTTAGGGCCTTAAGGGAATACAATGAAGAGCTAGTGAAAGGTGTGGCTTAGTTATTTGAGAAACGAGAGTGTCTTTTTACACAGCGGTGTCTGACTTATGTAACAACGCCTAGAGAGAGACCCCTTCTGGGATCAATCAGATATTTACTAAAACAATCTACACGCTCTATATGAGGGCTCATAGAAAAGACCCTGGCACGTTAAAAGGAATTAAACATGGTAGAGCTTCTGAGATCATCGTTCTCTGTTGATCAACCTTAAGCTGTTTATCCTTGTTTCAGATATGAATCACTTGCATTATGACAAACCCATAATCAGAGCTTCCATAGACGTGTATGGCCATTATCACAGACACTTACAATGCTGCTTGTGTGTCAGATATGATCGACCAGAGTGATCCTCTGAGTCTCCTTCCATAGAAATGTCTTCTTGAAGACATAATGCTCAACCTTCAGTGTCCTACTTCATATGTTCATTATTCCTTGACCTTATACTTGCATCCCACTCACCATACGAACAAGAGGGAAAATGCTTATTAGTATGTGACAACCCTGGTGTGTTGTAACCATCATGGTTTTCTGGGTCAAGAGGAACCCCTGAAGAAAGCCAGAGGATTAATAGATTGAAAAGGGGGTGATCGTCATCAGGTAAACCAAATTAGAGTGCTGATCCGTCAGGACTACGCTCCGGTGAGGTTTAGAAGACAGGAAGCTGTAACCTGAACACTGACATCTTCCAAATGACTGAACTATAATTGGAAGCTCATTATCCTCGACCATTAAAAGCAGAGACAGGAGAGGGACAATCTCAGGAGCCCAAATACCTTCTTTTTTTTAAAAATTTTTAAAGGTGATGCAACATTTTGAGATGTCACCATGGCTATAAAAGGGTCACTTTCTATTGACAAGCAACTGTTTTTTGAGAGACAAGCGAGTGCCAAAGTTCTAGAATGCTTGCTCCCCCGACAATGAGACAAAAGATACTGAGATAGATGGAGAGAGAGAGAACCAGAGAAAGTCCCTGGGTAATGCTAGGGACAAAACACAGAAAGTACTTTCTGTTGCACATGGACACTTTGCTCATGTCAAAATAACCATGTTGATAATATCAGAGTGCCAACCAAGCTAGCGTCTGTTTAATTTGCCCTACTGAATATCTAAATATACAAAAATAAACAATTCAATATCCCTATTATGCAACTAAGGACAGCACAGCTGTTAAAAATTGCTGGCTTGCATTCTGTGCCAAAAAGTGGAAGAGAGGACGAAAGAAAGACAGAGAGAGAGAGCTGGCAACACCATTAATCTAATTAGTTATGTTGCAAACGAAAGGAGAATAGAATGTCCTTGGTAATTTGCGCTGTGGGTCAAGTATTTCTTGACTTAATGTTCTCACAATTAGTATAAATTTCTGTGAAATGGAGTCAATTGCAACAAGCTCTGATGCATTGTTCAAATTTTTATCAAGACAAAGTGAAGTTCTAGCCATCTGAGGTTTTTCCTCAGAATCCTGTGTTTGTTTGCTAACTAAGGGGATAAAGCATAAAACCTCTGGCAACAAACACAATGCATTTTCCAGGGCCTTAACAAGCCACAATCAATCCTGAAATTGTTTGACTGAATCAAGTGGATATGCTCTCCTGTTTAGAATGGACAAGGTTATGTCCATGCTCGTAGGGTTATGACAATTGTAATGGGAAAGTAGGCCTACTAAAAACATTAGTAGTCATTTGTCATTTAAGGCAGGGACAGCTCCACTCACACCCGTTTCTAATGGAATGAAATGGATCAGATGTATCTAACTGGGAATCCGCCATACTACTATATACAGTGCCTTGCAAAAGTATTCGACCCCCGATATATATATATAAATAGATACTATTTAAACATGGACTATATTACAACCATCCATCCACACATCATCTTTGTACATGAACACTGAGACAGTCAAGAGCAGTTACAGTGCCTTCAGAAAGTAGTCATACCCCTTGACTTATGCCACACTTTGTTGTGTTATAGCCTGTATTCAAAATGGATTAAATAAAGGTACAAATTTGCACCCATCTACACACAATACCCAATAAGGACAAAGTGAAAACATGTTTTTAGACATATTTGCAAATTTATTGAAAATGAAATACAGAAAAATCTCATTTCTGTTTGTCATTTCACACCCCTGAGCCAATAAATTTCAGAATCAGCTTTGGCAGGTGTTACTGCTTAGTCTTTCTGGGCAAGTCACTAAGAGCCTTGCACACCTGGATTGTATAATATTTGCACATTATACTTTTTAAAATTCTTTAAGCTCTGTCAAGTTGGTTGTTGATCATTGCCAGACTGACATAGATTTTCATGCTGATTTAAGTAAAAACTGTAACTAGGCCACTTAGGAACATTTAATGTCGTCTTGGTAAGCAACTCCAGTGTATATTTGCCCTTGTATTTTAGGTCATTGTCCTGCTGAAAGGTGCATTTGTCTCCGAGTGTGTGATGAAAAGCACACTGAACCAGGTTTTCCTCTACTATGTTGCCTTTGCTTAGTTTTATTTAGTTTATTTTTATCATAGAAAAAAACCCTGAATCATTGCCAATGACAAGCATACCCATAACATGATTCAGCTCACCACCATGCTTGAAAATATAAATAGTGTTACTCAGTGATGTGTTGTGTTGGATTTGCCCCAAACATAGCACTTTGTATTCAGTATGTAAAGTTAATTTATTTTCCACATTTTTTGTAGTCATTCAAAAATCACGTTAAACACTTATTGCACACAGAGTGAGTCCATGCAACTTATTATGTGATTTTAAAAGCACATTTTTACTGCTGAACTTATTTAAGCTTGCCATGGACAGGGGTTGAATACTTTTTTTTTTTTTACATTATGGCGTATTGTGTGTAGGCCAGTGACACAAAATATAAATGTAACACAACAAAATGTGGAAAAAGTCAAGGGGTGTGAATACCTTCTGAAGCCACTGTAAACTCTAAATTCACTCTCTGTAGATTGGTCTTGGTACTGATTACATCTGAGGTAGCAATGCAAATCCGATAGGTAATTGAAAGAGAGTAAAAATAGCCCCAATCCATTTGAGGAAAACCAAGAATGCCTACTGACAACAGCGTAAATCAATACGGTCCTGACGATCCAAGGAGCAGCCACAAGAATAATAAAGAGGCACTCCGCTTCTCCTTTCTACCCCTCCCTCGCTCCCTGTCCCTCGCTCCCTGCACTAGTCTCTCGGACACCCACACCTCATTACAAGATTTTGTAACATTAATCTTCCCTTCTTTATTGTCCTTCTAACGTAACTCTCTTCCGACCGACCGACCTACCGCCTGCAAATAATCAAGACCCTTCAGAACATTTGTCTCTCGTCTCCAGTAGGGTTCTCATATTATCAAGTCTTCATATATTACAGTAGAGTCCGTAATTATTGACACCCTTGATAAAAATTAGCAAAAATGGCTGTATAAAATAAATTATTCAAATACTTATAAAAAAAATTATGAAATTATACTATTTTATACTAATACAACTCTCAGAGAAAGAGATTTTGATTAACAAGTAATACCTCATTTTTTTCTCAAAATTATTGACACAGCTGTTTTCAATACCTTTCAATATCTCACCTTGCGAGGATATCGGCACTGAGCCTTTGTCTAAAATGTTTTATGAGTTGGAGAACACATTAGGAGGGATCTGGAATTATTCTAGATCCTTGATATCCTTCTTTTGCGCTTGTGGACTGCCCTCTTCTGTCTTCTGCCACTGTGTACTCTCTGTTTAGGGCCAAATAGCCAATCTAGTTTGCTCTATTCTTTTGTTATTTCTTTCCAATGTGTCAAGTAATTATCTTTTCTCATGATTTGGTTGGGTCTAATTGTGTTGCTGTCCTGGGGCTCTTTGTGTTTGTGAACAGAGCCCCAGCTTGCTTAGGGGACTTCTCCAGGTTCATCTCTCTGTATGTGATGGCTTTGCTATGGAAGGTTTTGGAATAACCTCCTTTTAGGTGGTTGAGAAATTGAACGGCTCTTCTCTGGATTTTGATAATTAGTTGGTATGGGCCTAATTCCCCTGTCCATGGCAAGCTTATTTGGTGTTTTACATTGTTCACTGAGGATATTTGGTATTTGTCCCATTTTGTGAATTGTTGATTGATGAGTGGACCCCAGACCTCACAACCATAAAGGGAAATGGGTTCTATATCTGATTAAATTGTTCTTGCCAGATCCTAATTGGGATGTCAAATTTTATGTTCCTTTTGATGGCATAGAAGGCCCTTCTTGCCTTGTCTCTCAGATCATTCACAGCTTTGTGGAAGTTATCTGACACTGATGTTTAGGCCGAGGTATGTATAGTTTTTTTGTGCTCTAGGCCAGGTATTCCCAAACTGGGTTATTAAGCAGTGCCGTCGGCAGTACGCCAAATAAAAATGTGATTCCCATATTTTCGAACATTTGGATGGAATTTCTATTTGCAGTCCAGGCAACTGGACCTTTTTTGGAATACCATTATATTTTGTCTTACTGAGATGTACTGTCAGGGCCCAGGTCTGACAGAATATGTGCAGAAGATTTAGGTGCTGCTGTAGGTCCTCCTTGATTGGGGACAGAAGCACCAGATCATCAGCATTTGACATTTGACTTCAGATTCTAGTAGAGGGAGAACGGGTGCTGTTCTAGTGCCCTTGCCAATTCATTCATGCATTTGTTGAAGAGGGTGGGGCTACAGCTGCATCCAAGTCTCACCCCACAGCGCTGTGGAAAGAAATGTGTGTTTTTTGCCAATTTTAACCACACACTAGTTGTTTGTGTACATGGATTTTAGAATGTTTTTCCCCCAACACCACTTTCCATCAATTTGTATAGCAGACCCTCATAGGGGGGAGGGGGGGTGCTCAGAGGGGGTGGGATCTCCTGGACTTGGGGTTCTTCATTTGTCTGTCCTGCTGTGATGTTGAGGCTATGGTCAGGGTCTGGGGTGGACTGTTTTGCTGTGGTGTCAAGACTTTGGTTAGGATCTGAGGTGTCCTGTTCTGCTGGCTTCTCTGCGAGGGTGGCCAGCTCTCTAATGGGTTGTCACATGTCATCTTTCTCACTTTCTTCTCCAGGAGTCTCACCTTCTCCTCTAGTGCTCTGTTCTTCTCCTGCCCCTGCTCTTTCTCCTGCTGATGTTGTCTCACCCAGAGTGCAGTCATGTTTCTCTACACCTTCAGCTCTCCGGGTCAGGTTGTGGAGGTGTTGTTTTGCTGGACTATTTTTTCGTGCTGACTGTAGTGTGTGCACCTGCTGTTCCAGCTCCACCCACCTTACCTTCAGCTAGGTGAATGTATCCTTCATTTAAATGAGGGAGTAGTGCTCTGTGCTGGGAGGTTGACTTTCCGCTTGGGGTTGCTCGTCTGTGGTGTTGTTTAATTAAGATGTCTTTTCGGACACGCTTGGGGTGGGGGTATCTTTCTCAGGAGAGAGCTTCTCCAGCTGCGCTCCCTCTTTGATTATATAAAAGTTCAGCTGAAACTGTTTGGGGCTGCCCTGTACCAATACTGTTTCAGACGTGTACAGATTGACAGTGGCTGACTCAGAGTCCTCGTTGTCTAGTATCCTGAGTTTCCACCCATCGCTAACAGCCCCCCCCCCCCTCTCATTAACAGAGGAGTAGTGTGTTAACATAGCACTGTGCCATGCCAGGGGATGGTCTGTGTGGAAGATTAAGTTGCTTACTTTCCCATTTTTATAGCAGTCAGCTAAATTTTCCATAAGGAGATTATTTTTGTACTCTTTCCGTGCCTTCTATTTTTTATTTTTTTTTACATCTAGGGGGTACTGTATTGTAATGACCTCTGCACAGAGGGAGGGGGTTTAAAAGGCCTCTGCATTTGGGTGGGGGAGGCTGTGAAACTCTCCTGCCATTGTTGGGCTCAAGGGCTTTGACATCTCCCACTTCACACCTCAGTGCTAATTGAAGTTGCAGACGGATCTGTTCTGTCCTAGCAAGCTTGATAGCCTTAACCTAGTATTGAGTCCTTATAAAGTAAAATATATTATTGTAATAGATTTTTATTCTTGGCTTTAAAATTAGCTTCAGACTAAACATTACTCACTCAGTTCCAGGTTGGATGGTGTTTTCAGGTTTCTGTTGTGCTTCTTTTGCTGGACATTGGTTTGCCAGAGCATTTGCTGTATAGTCCTTCGGAATAAGAATCTTTGATAGTAGGATTTTTATTTATTTTTACGGTTGTGTTGTGGAGGGTAGTATCCTGTATATCTCCTTGTAAAAAACATGCTGAAAAATGTTAGAGCTCATTTGCTCATGACCTCTCTCTCTCATCATTTTCTCTCCGAGTGAGTACCTGCTAAAGGCAAAGGCAATAAGGTCAGAGGAAGGTACAGCTTAATAGAATTAAGAAAATGTGTTTTCTTTCGTGACATTAAATGAGTAGGGACTTACAGGGCTTGGTCAGGGTCGGAAGTTGTGGGGATGCAGGGGAAGGTGAAGGGCCATGTATGTACAGAATGTTCTGACTGATTGAATTGCTCTCTGAGGAGCTCAACCTTTCCTTTCTACTCTCTTTCACTCTGTTTTTCTCTCTCACTCTCTCTATTTCCCCTTTTGTTTCTCTCTCATTCCCTTTTAACTTTCCCCTGTTTAATTATCTTGCTATTTCTTCCTCTTTCTCCTTTCTCGTTTTCCTTTTTGTTCTTCGCCATCTCTCTCTTACAACTCTTTGCTTCTGTGTCCTATGTGCCCTATCTCCTCTCCCCTCCCCTCCCTCTCCCTTTCTCCCTCCACTTTCTCCCTTTCTCTTTCTCTCCCCTTTCTCTCTCTACCTCCCTCTCCATCCCTCCCTCATGTGTCTGAGGCAGGGGCTGTGGCTGAGACAGAGATTTTGTTGCCTGGGGAGTGATGTTACGAAACGCTGCATGTCGCCATCCCTCTTTTATCAGGGCTCTGCAACCTATTACACAAACACGCACACACTCAGGCACACACACACACACACACACACACCTGGTTGAGATGTCACACTCAACCGAGCTAAATCAGAAATAGTTATTTTCTACGACTCAGTATGCGCCTCTCAGGTACAGTCTGTTATGCATTGATTGAATGTTACCCTGCATGATGCTACACCTAGCCAATGCTTTGATTACATTGTTTGAACAAGCCCTTATATGCATACATATTCTCCATCTAGACAGTAATCTAGCACGTCTATGGAGAGGAACAGTAATTCATCAGAGTAAAAGTGATTTTGAAATATGATACACCTATCTTGCAAAACAAACAGACAAATAAACCAAGATATTGCAATGTTGTCATGACAACTTGAGAATAAAAAAGGGGGGAAAAGTGTATTTTTCAGTGCCAAACTACCAGAGGTCAATGTTGGTTGTTGAGGAAAATAAAGGCAAGCTACTCGACTGATGCTAGAAAGAGAAGACTCCTTGACTTTATCCACATTTTGTTACCTTACAGCCTTATTCTAAAACAGATTAAATAAATAAAAATCAATCTAAACACAACATCCCCATAATGACAGAGCGAAAACAGGTTTTTAGAATTTTTGCAAATCTATTAAAAATAAAAACAATGAAATACCTTATTTACATTCCTTTTCAGACCCTTTGCTGTGAGACTCGAAATTGTTTCCATTGATCATCCTTGAGATGTTTCTACAACTTGATTGGAGTCCACCTGTGATAAATTAAATTTATTGGACATGATCTGGAAAGGCACACACCTGTCTATATTAGATCCCACAGTTGACATTGCATGTCAGAGAAAAAGCCAAGTCATGACATCAAAGGAATTGTCCGTAGAGCTCTGAGACAGGATTTTATTGAGACACAGATCTGGGGAAGGATACCAAAAAATGGCTGCAGCATTGAAAGTCCTCAAGAAAACAGTGGCTTCTATCATTCTTAAATGGAAGAGGTTTTGACCCACCAAGACTCTTCCTAGAGCTGGCCGCCCGGCTACACTGTTAAATCGGGGGAGAATGGCCTTGGTCAGGGAGGTGACCAGGAAACCAATGGTCACTCTGACACAGCTCCAGAGTTTTTCTGTGGTAATGGGAGAACCTTCCAGAAGGACAACCATCTCTGCAGCACTCCACCGATCAGGCATTTATGGTGGTGGCCAGACGGCAGTCACTTCTCAGTAAAAAACACATGACAGCCTGCTTGAAGTTTGCCAAAAGGGACCTAAAGGACTCTCAGACCGTAAGAAACAAGATTTTCTGGTCTTATGAAACCAAGGTTGAACTCTTTGGCCTAAATGCCAGGAAACCTGGCACCATCCCTACGGTGAAGCATGATGGTGGCAGTATCATGCTTTGGGGATGTTTTTCAGTGGCAGGGACTGGGAGACTAATCAGGATCGAAGGAAAGATGAATGGAGCAAAGTACAGAGAGATCCTTGATGAAAACCTGCTCCAGAGCGCGCTGGACCTCAGACTGGGGTGAAGGTTCACCTTCCAACAGGATACCGACCCTAAGCACACAGCCAAGACAAGGCAGGAGTGGCTTTGGGACAAGTCTCTAAATGTCCTTCAGTGGCCCAGCCAGATCCCGGACCGATCTAACATCTCTGGAGAGTTCTGAAAATAGCTGTGCAGCGACGCTCCCATCAAGCCTGACAGAGCTTGAGAGCATCTGCAGGGCAGAATGGGAAAAACTACCCCAAATACAGGTGTGCCATGCTTGTAGCATGATACCCAAGACAACATGATGCTGTAATCGCTGCCAAAGGTGCTTCAACAAAGTACTGAGTAAAGGGTCTGAATACTTCTGTAAATATGTTTCAGTTTTAAATGTTTTATCAATTTACAAAAATTTAAAAAACCTGTTTTTGCTTTGTCATTATGGGGTGTTGTGTGTATATTGATGAGAAACACAACAACAATTTAATACATTTTAGAATGAGGCTGTAATGTAACAAAATGTGGAAAAAAAATCAAGGGGTCTGAATACTTTCCGAAGACTGTACCTTCGTCACAGTGATGTTATCCTGAAATATTTCGGCCATTTTCATCTCAAAGTCTATTATTTGGATCAGAGAAATAGAGGGAAAACAAGGTGAGAAAATAACAAGTCATTATCCAGCTTCATACCTACAGTGCCTTGCAAAAGTATTCGACCCCCTTGAACTTTGCGACCTTTTGCCACATTTCAGGCTTCAAACATAAAGATATAAAACTGTATTTTTTTGTGAAGAATCAACAACAAGTGGGACACAATCATGAAGTGGAACGACATTTATTGGATATTTCAAACTTTTTTAACAAATCAAAAACTGAAAAATTGGGCGTGCAAAATTATTCAGCCCCTTTACTTTCAGTGCAGCAAACTCTCTCCAGAAGTTCAGTGAGGATCTCTGAATGATCCAATGTTGACCTAAATGACTAATGATGATAAATACAATCCACCTGTGTGTAATCAAGTCTCCGTATAAATGCACCTGCACTGTGATAGTCTCAGAGGTCCGTTAAAAGTGCAGAGAGCATCATGAAGAACAAGGAACACACCAGGCAGGTCCGAGATACTGTTGTGAAGAAGTTTAAAGCCGGATTTGGATACAAAAAGATTTCCCAAGCTTTAAACATCCCAAGGAGCACTGTGCAAGCGATAATATTGAAATGGAAGGAGTATCAGACCACTGCAAATCTACCAAGACCTGGCCGTCCCTCTAAACGTTCAGCTCATACAAGGAGAAGACTGATCATAGATGCAGCCAAGAGGCCCATGATCACTCTGGATGAACTGCAGAGATCTACAGCTGAGGTGGGAGACTCTGTCCATAGGACAACAATCAGTCATATATTGCACAAATCTGGCCTTTATGGAAGAGTGGCAAGAAGAAAGCCATTTCTTAAAGATATCCATAAAAAGTGTTGTTTAAAGTTTGCCACACGCCACCTGGGAGACACACCAAACATGTGGAAGAAGGTGCTCTGGTCGGATGAAACCAAAATTGAACTTTTTGGCAACAATGCAAAACGTTATGTTTGGCGTAAAAGCAACACAGCTGAACACACCATCCCCACTGTCAAACATGGTGGTGGCAGCATCATGGTTTGGGCCTGCTTTTCTTCAGCAGGGACAGGGAAGATGGTTAAAATTGATGGGAAGATGGATGGAGCCAAATACAGGACCATTCTGGAAGAAAATCTGATGCAGTCTGCAAAAGACCTGAGACTGGGACGGAGATTTGTCTTCCAACAAGACAATGATCCAAAACATAAAGCAAAATCTACAATGGAATGGTTCAAAAATAAACATATCCAGGTGTTAGAATGGCCAAGTCAAAGTCCAGACCTGAATCCAATCGAGAATCTGTGGAAAGAACTGAAAACTGCTGTTCACAAATGCTCTCCATCCAACCTCACTGAGCTCGAGCTGTTTTGCAAGGATGAATGGGAAAAAATGTCAGTCTCTCGATGTGCAAAACTGATAGAGACATACCCCAAGCGACTTACAGCTGTAATCGCAGCAAAAGGTGGGGCTACAAAGTATTAACTTAAGGGGGCTGAATAATTTTGCACGCCCAATTCTTCAGTTTTTTATTTGTTAAAAAAGTTTGAAATATCCAATAAATGTCGTTCCACTTCATGATTGTGTCCCACTTGATGTTGATTCTTCACAAAAAAATACAGTTTTATAACTTTATGTTTGAAGCCTGAAATGTGGCAAAAGGTCGCAAAGTTCAAGGGGGCCGAATACTTTCGCAAGGCACTGTATGTCCAATGTCATAATGGAAACTAACTAGAAATAACCAGTCACCTGTCTTAATAAGCATCACCTCTCCAGTTTACCCTGGGCAACCCATTATCCAAATTCACTTTGTTAAATGTTTATTAGTTTACTATTGGAAATGTTTTGATGGAAACCTGAAGTCAGCTGAGAAGTTGTAAATAGTCAATACTCACACACGCACATTAGCATGCACACGCACGCCCACAAAAAAACACATGCACACAGACACACAAAATCACACATGCAGTCACGCATGCACACATTAGTCAGCCATGCTAAACTGTACTGATCCTTCTGCATTGATGCAAGGGTGCTTCAGGATACATAACCATGAGAAAATACATGCTATTTCATTCATCCTTGTATTGTTTGTACATATGTTGCTAAAAATAGGAATCCAATAACCTTGATGGTCAATCTGAGAATTGAGTGCCAACATGCACACACTCATGCGCACCACACACACACACACATACAGAAAGAAGGAAGAAACTTTATGAATCAGTTTTGAATGAAGGAATGGGAAAAATGTTGTCTGGTGCAACTGTTGACCTGTCAATGAATTATCACAAGCATCAGACAGAGGCAGGATGCTGCAATGTGAATGGTATCCACTCTGAGCTAGGATAGACACAGGGTGAGTGTCAATCATCAATCGTTGTCTCATGCTTGTGGGTGTCAGCCTTATCCATCCAGCTCCGTCTCTCCTTCCATCTCTCCATCACACCCCCCCTTTACACCCAGTTACAAAATAGCCCTACTTCTGACCTCCGTTCCATACAAACACACATCCATCCCTATGCCCCAAGCAGGTCTGCTCCTCATCAGTGAGGTATGTCATCCACACTAGCTTCCCAAAGACTAGTAGGGGTTAACTGGGGCTATTTCCAGTCCCGAGGGCCTTTGCTTGATCCCCAAGCCTGCATACACAACCCAGATGTAGACTGGATCAAGGGCCGGCCCAGAGTGAGGCACCAGCCCCGGTCCCTAGCCCAGGCATGTGGTGGGATAGTGATGGTATGGAGGGTATGAAGCCATGGGGGCCGGCACTATTCCAGGCCTCTCATTAGGTCATTAGGTGTCATTAGCAGTCATAAGGCTTAATGAAGGGATCAGACCTCAGTACTAACTGATTTGAAGTTTGTTTTGTGTTTTTCCCCTAATGGAAAGGTTATGATTTGGAAAGGTTAAGCTGATCCAAGATCTGTGCCTACAGGACAACTTCAAGACAGCCTGAGATCTACTGTAAGAAGAGTGCCCTTTCATTGTAATCTAAATTCCCTGCTAGAACAAAACAACCAATGACGTGTTAGAGAGTTAGGAAAACCCAATAAAAGTCTAAATACTAGCCCAAGATAGTTTCTCCTCTAAAAAAAGTTAGGAAACAATGCAGGATAATGATTCCACTTGGTGCTTCCTATTAAGTCTCCTAAGAAGGGGGTCAGGAACATAACAGTTTAAGAATAGAGGAGGGAGTGGGGAATACCCATGTGAATAGAAATGTTTGTAATAAATCGCTAGAGCCTTGTGGACCCTGAAAGAGACCTCGGTTTTTCGGATGACTGCCTTGCCTGGTTCACCAATTACTTTGCAGACAGAGTTCAGTGTGTCAAATCGGAGGGCATGCTGTCCGGTCCTCTGGCAGTCTCTATGGGGGTGCCACAGGGTTCAATTCTCGGGCCGACTCTTTTCTCTGTATATATCAATGATGTTTCTCATGCTGCGGGCGATTCCCTGATCCACCTCTACGCAGACGACACCATTCTATATACTTCCGGCCCGTCCTTGGACACTGTGCTATCTAACCTCCAAACGAGCTTCAATGCCATACAGCACTCCTTCCGTGGCCTCCAACTGCTCTTAAACGCTAGTAAAACCAAATGCATGCTTTTCAACCGTTCGCTGCCTGCACCCGCACGCCTGACCAGCATCACCACCCTGGATGGTTCCGACCTTGAATATGTGGACATCTATAAGTACCTAGGTGTCTGGCTAGACTCTAAACTCTCCTTCCAGACCCATATCAAACATCTCCAATCGAAAATCAAATCAAGAGTCGGCTTTCTATTCCGCAACAAAGCCTCCTTCACTCACGCCGCCAAACTTACCCTAGTAAAACTGACTATCCTACCGATCCTCGACTTCGGCGATGTCATCTACAAAATTGCTTCCAACACTCTACTCAGCAAACTGGATGCAGTTTATCACAGTGCCATCCGTTTTGTCACTAAAGCACCTTATACCACCCACCACTGCGACTTGTATGCTCTAATCGGCTGGCCCTCGCTACATATTCGTCGCCAGACCCACTGGCTCCAGCTCATCTACAAGTCCATGCTAGGTAAAGCTCCGCCTTATCTCAGTTCACTGGTTACGATGGCAACACCCATCCGTAGCACGCGCTCCAGCAGGTGTATCTCACTGATCATCCCTAAAGCCAACACCTCATTTGGCCGCCTTTCGTTCCAGTTCTCTGCTGCCTGTGATTGGAACGAATTGCAAAAATCGCTGAAGTTGGAGACTTTTATCTCCCTCACCAACTTCAAACATCTGCTATCTGAGCAGCTAACCGATCGCTGCAGCTGTACATAGTCTATTGGTAAATAGCCCACCCATTTTCACCTACCTCATCCCCATACTGTTTTTATTTATTTATTTTTCTGCTCTTTTGCACACCAATATCTCTATCTCTACCTTTACATAACCATCTGATCATTTATCACTCCAGTGTTAATCTGCATAATTGTAATTATTTGCCTACCTTCTCATGCCTTTTGCACACAATGTATATATAGACTCCCCTTTTTTCTACTGTGTTATTGACTTGTTAATTGTTTACTCCATGTGTAACTCTGTGTTGTCTGTTCACACTGCTATGCCTTATCTTGGCCAGGTCGCAGTTGCAAATGAGAACTTGTTCTCAACTAGCCTACCTGGTTAAATAAAGGTGAAATAAAAAAAAAAAAAAAAAAAAAAAGACAGCAAATCCAATGCCTGGCCTTTAGAAGAGCCAAGGTTTGGTGTGGAGGGTGACACAAATGGGGTGTTTAAAGGTTTTTAATAGTTTGCCTAGGGCTATTACGGTGACCATATTACCACCTCACCGGCAGTCATGAGTTATGACCTCAGTAAAATTCTACGTGAATGTTGACTCATGGTAATCTCCTGTTATGCACTCTGGGCATGCTTTGGTAGTACCCAACTTGCTAATGACCATCAGGTCCTAATGGCCTGGTACTCAGGGCTCTAATGTCCCTCCATCAGGTCCTAATGGCCTGGTACTCAGGGTTCTAATGTCCCTCCATCAGGTCCTAATGGCCTGGTACTTGGGGCTCTATTGTCCCTCCATCAGGGCTCTAATGTCCCTCCATCAGGTCCTAATGGCCTGGTACTCAGAGCTCTAATGTCCCTCTAACTACTCTGACATCAATGCAAATAAAATCATCAAAACAGTAACATGTTTTTAAAAAACTCACCTCAATGTGAAAGAAGTTCAACAGCAGGTTAAAAAACCTGTTTGTGGATGTGTTTCAAATCCTAACACAACGAAATGGAGCTTTCTAAGGTGATGATTATTTCAAAACACCCATTAGGGGGACATAAAAGGAGATTGGGCTCCCAAGTGGCGCAGTGGTTAAAGGCACTGAATCTCAGTGGTAGAGGTGTCACTACAGTCACCCTGGTCGAATCCAGGTTGTATCACAACCGGACGTGATTGGGAGTCCCACAGGGTGGCACACAATTGGCCCAACGTCATCCGGATTGAACAGTGTAGGCCGTCATTGTAAATAAATATGTCTTCTTAATTGACTTGCCTAGTTAAATAAAGGTAACATTAAAATGATTTAAATACGCACATTAGAGCTTCTGCATATCAAATTTGATTGGTCACATACGCATATTTAGCTAATGTCATTGCGGGTATAGTGACATTTTTGTCTTCCTAGCTCCAACAGTGCAGAAGCATCTAACAATTCACAACAATACACAAATCTAAAAGTAAAAGAATGGAATGAAGAAATATATCAATAATAGGACGAGCAATGTTGGAGTGGCATTGACTGAAATACAGTAGAATAGAATACAGTATATGAAGTCATGGCCAAAAGTTGAGAATGACACAAATATTAATTTTCAAAGTCTGCTGCCTCATTTTGTATGATGGCAATTTGCATATACTCCAGAAAGTTATGAAGAGTGGTCAGATGAATTGCAATTAATTGCAAAGTCCGTCTTTTCCATGCAAATGAACTGAATCCAAAAAAAACATTTCCACTGCATTTCAGCCCTGCCACAAAAGGACCAGCTGACATCATGTCAGTGATTCTCTCGTTAACACAGGTGTGAGTGTTGACGAGGACAAGGCTGGAGATCACTCTGTCATGCTGATTGAGTTTGAATAACAGACTGGAAGCTTCAAAAGGAGGGTGGTGCTTGGAATCATTGTTCTTCCTCTGTCAAACATGATTGCCTGCAAGGAAACACGTGCCGTCATCATTGCTTTGCACAAAAAGGGCTTCACAGGCAAGGATATTGCTGCCAGTAAGATTGCACCTAAATCAACCATTTATCGGATCATCAAGAACTTCAATGAGAGCGGTTCAATTGTTGTGAAGAAGGCTTCAGGGCGCCCAAGAAAGTCCAGGAAGCGCCAGGACCGTCTCCTAAAGTTGATTCAGCTGCGGGATCGGGGCACCACCAGCACAGAGCTTGCTCAGGAATGGCAGCAGGCAGGTGTGAGTGCATCTGCACGCAGAATGATGCGAAGACTTTTGGAGGATGGCCTGGTGTCAAGAAGGGCAGCAAAGAAGCCACTTCTCTCCAGGAAAAACATCAGGGACAGACTGATATTCTGCAAAAGGTACAGGGATTGGACTACTGAGGACTGGGGTAAAGTCATTTTCTCTGATGAATCCACTTTCCGATTGTTTTGGTCATCCGTAAAAAAGTTTGTCCGGAGAAGACAAGGTGAGCGCTACCATCAGTCCTGTGTCATGCCAACAGTAAAGCATCCTGAGACCATTCATGTGTGGGTTTGCTTCTCAGCCAAGGGAGTGGGCTCACTCACAATTTTGCCTAAGAACACAGCCATGAATAAAGAATGGTACCAACACATCCTTTGAGAGCAACTTCTCCCAACCATCCAGGAACAGTTTGGTGATGAACAATGCCTTTTCCAGCATGATGGAGCACCTTGCCATCCCTACACTGGCATCCTGTCAAAGCAAGGGCTGATTTAAAGGTTTTACTGCTAACCTACAAAGCATTACATAGGCTTGCTCCTACCTATCTCTCTGATTTGGTCCTGCCGTACATACCTACACGTACTCTACGTCACAAGACGCAGGCCTCCTAATTGTCCCTAGAATTTCTAAGCAAACAGCTGGAGGCAGGGCTTTCTCCTATAGAGCTCCATTTTTATGGAACGATCTGCCTACCAATGTCAGAGACGCAAACTCGGTCTCAACCTTTAAGTCTTTACTGAAGACTCATCTCTTCAGTGGGTCATACGATTGAGTGTTGTCTGGCCCAGGAGTGGGAAGGTGAATGGAAAGGCTCTGGAGCAACGAACCACCACTGGGATTCGCTACCTCTAACCCTATTACAGGGGCTGAGTCACTGGCTTACTGGGGCTCTCTCATACCGTCCCTGGGAGGGGTGCGTCACCTGAGTGTGTTGAGTCACTGATGTGATCATCCTGTCTGGGTTGCCGCCCCCCCCCCTTGGGTTGTGCCGTGGCGGAGATCTTTGTGGGCTATACTCAGCCTTGTCTCAGTAGGGTAAGTTGGTGGTTGAAGATATGCCTCTAGTGGTGTGGGGGCTGTGCTTTGGCAAAGTGGGTGGGGTTATATCCTTCCTGTTTGGCCCTGTCTGGGGGTGTCCTCTAATGGGGCCACAGTGTCTCCTGACCCCTCCTGTCTCAGCCTCCAGTATTTATGCTGCAGTAGTTTATGTGTCGGGGGGCTAGGGTCAGTTTGTTATATCTGGAGTACTTCTCCTGTCCTATGCGAATTTAAGTTTGCTCTCTCTAATTCTCTCTTTCTCTCTTTCTTTCTCTCTCTCGGAGGACCTGAGCCCTAGAACCATGCCTCAGGACTACCTGACATGATGACTCCTTGCTGTCCCCAGTCCACCTGGTCGTGCTGCTGCTCCAGTTTCAACTGTTCTGCCTTATTATTATTGGACCATGCTGGTCATTTATGAACATTTGAACATCTTGGCCATGTTCTGTTTCTTCCTAGGTTTTGGCCTTTCTAGGGAGTTTTTCCTAGCCACCGTGCTTCTACACCTGCATTGCTTGCTGTTTGGGGTTTTAGGCTGGGTTTCTGTACAGCACTTTGAGATATCAGCTGATGTACGAAGGGCTATATAAATAAATTTGATTTGATAAGGCAAAAGTGATAACTAAGTGGCTCTGGGAACAAAACATCGATATTTTGGGTCCATGGCCAGGAAACTCCCCAGACCTTAATCCTATTGATAACTTGTGGTCAATCCTCAAGAGGTGGGTGGACAAACAAAACCCCACAAATTCTGACAAACTCCAAGCATTGATTATGCAAGAATGGGCTGCCATCAGTCAGGATGTGGCCCAGAAGTTAATTGACAGCATGCCAGGGCGGTATTGACTCTTTCCATCAACTTTATGCAATTGTCAATAAAAGCCGTTGACACTCATGAAATGCTTGTAATTATACTTCAGTTTTCCATAGTAACATCTGACAAAAATGTCTAAAGACACTGAAGCAGCAGCAAACTTTGTGGAATTTAATATTTGTGTCATTCTCAAAACTTTTGACCACGACTGTACATATGAGATGAGTAAGACAATATGTAAACTTTATTAAAGTGACTACTGTTCCATTATTAAAGTGGCCAGTGTTTTCATGTCTATGTATATAGGGCAGCAGGGTTGAGTACCCGGGTGGTAACCAGCAAGTGATGCCTATTTAACAGTCTTGAGATAGAATCTGTTTTTCAGTCTCTCGGTCCCAGCTTTGATGCACCTGAACTGACCTCGCCTTTTGGATGATAGCGGGGTGAACAGGCAGTGGCTCGGGTGGTTGATATCCTTGATTATCTTTTTTGGCCATCCTGTGACATCAGGTGCTGTAGGTGTCCTGGAGGACATGCAGTGTGTCCCAGTTGATGCGTTGGGCATACCACACCACCCTCTGGAGAGCCCTGTGGTTGAGGGCGGTTCAGTTGCCATACCAGGCAGTGATACAGCCTGACAGGATGCTCTAAATTGTGCATCTGTAAAGGTTTCTGAGGGTCTTAGGGACCAAGCCAAATTTCTTCAGCCTCCTGAGGTTGAAGAGGCCCTGCTGCGTCTTCTTCACCACACTGTGTGTGAGGGTGGACCATTTCAGATTATCAGTGATGTGTACACCGAGGAACTTGAAGCTTTCCACCTTCTCCACTGCGGTCCTGATGATGTGGATAGGGGCGTGCTCCCTCTGCTGTTTCCTGAAGTCAACGGTCAGCTCCTTCATTTTGTTGATGTTGAGAGAGAGGTTATTTTCCTGGCCCCACTCTGCTAGGGCCCGCACCTCCTTCCTGTAGGCTGTGTCATCATTGTCGGTAATCACGTCTACTACCGTTGCGTTGTCTGCTTGTTATTTGAGTTGGAGGCGTGCGTGACCACGCAGTCATGGCTAAATGAGGAGTACAGTGGGGCCCCTGTGTTGAGGATCAGCGAAGCGGAGGTGTTATTTCCTACCTTCACCACCTGGGGGGTGGCCCGTCAGGAAGTCCAGGACCCAGTTGCACACTGCGGGGTTCAGACCCAGGGCCCCGAGCTTAACCCTTTTATGCATGAGTTCCAAATATCTCTAATGGTCGCCCCAGTGTGAGTTTTTTTATGCACATGATGTTAGAACTCTCCGCTCCAGAATGTGACTGTTACGCAACAGTACATTTAATCCGCGCTGCCCTCAAACCAAGGCACGCAGCCTGTTTTTTTTTGTAGACTGTTTTCAACTTGTCACTTTAAAATCATTATTATTATTATTATTATTACGTATTCACATTTTCCGTCTGTTGCCTGCATCGCAGTCATAGTTGTTTTCGTTACCAATAATAACTTTGGAAATGTATGCGTTTCTATCAAAGTAAGTGTCTTATTACGTTATAATAGTTTCAGCATGTCGTGTTATCGTTTCTACTGTAGCATAATATTTTTGTGTATATTCCTTATAACCGCTGACACGCGAGGTAACGTTACTCATTTCATAACCTTTATGGTGTTATACTCAACGCTTAGGTAGCTAGCTACATTCTTCTATTAGCGTTGAAAAACAATGCTAATTGCATCAGAGAAGTATTAGCATGTGTTGTATTTTGAAGCTACCCTGGAAAAATGTAAAAACATATTCTTATACCACTTGGTCGTTTTCTGAGTGCATTCCACAAAGCTGTTTATCATGTCTGCCTTATCCACTGCCCCCATTTTGAAGTTATAGTCAAGCATGCAGTCTGGTTTGATTTTTCTCTCTCCCGTCAGGTGGTCCACCTTCCCTGTGGCCAACATGGTTGCTGTATGGACAGTGGAGAGGACATGGATGTCTCGTTTGTCATGCCACTTTACTGCCAGCTGTTGACATTTCTTATTTTGTATAACGGGTCATTTAGGATGGCAGTAGCATTGTTGATGAAATGCAGTCATCACAGCAGAACTAGGAAGCGGTCTTGGGAAAAGAGGGTGGCAAAGAAGGGAGTTGCAAACATAGGATCTGTGCTCCAATATTCTCTTAGGGAGTTCTTCTTTACTATCCCCATGAGAAGGACTGTCACCAGGAAGGTAAACATTTCACTAATTGTGGTTGTCGCCCCCACTCCTGGGTCTTGCTCTAACGCATAGCGATTGGTCTCTGCTATGTCTCCCAACAACTTGCCTCAGATAGAAATGGCAAGGGGCATTGCACTCCAGACTGGGACTCTTCAAAGCAAACAGCAGGGCCAGGAGGGGTGAAATGGCTGGCAGCCTTCCAGCTTTCACAGAACTCTTGTACTTCATCCACTGTGGGTCTGCCTCCACCAGCATCTTCAAAGTGAACTGGGACTTTGTCAGTGGACAAGGGGTCCTCAGATTTAGGGTTCTCAATGGCTGGGGGCAGCTTCTCACTGTCACTGTCAGAATCTGATTCCTGACTTTCAAACTCGATGTCAGAATTTTAAAAAATCTCCGCAATTGTGAGTTGTCTCCTTTTGAAAGACATTGCTAATGCTACAGCTTAGCTCACCAGCTGCATACATAAAACACCAACACTGAATGGCTCAGAGTGGGAGTGAGAGGTTATGTGATTGACTGCATGTTATGTGATTGACTGCATGCACACGCCATTTGTATCAATAAATCACTATCAGATCATGTTTTGTGTGGTAATTGTTGATATATTTAATGTTTTATTCACTTGTTTTTCAAGTTCCTTTGATAAATCATGCATTCCGATTCTCGCATAGATTGTAATGGGCACATAGTATTTGTGTAAAATACTTTTTTGAAGGTTGTACTGATTATGATGAGCTAAGCTAATTCCAGCTTTGATGTACAATGTATTCTGGATTTCACGTAATCATCTGTTGGACCAAAGATACTATAACAAAATGAGTTGAGTAAGGGTTCGCAAATTTTTTGAGAACTTGAATGTTGGGATGTGAACGATTGTAGACGACACACCACTTCAACATGCATACCACCACTCCTCTTGTCTTCTCATATTATCTTTGGTTTCTGTGAGGAAAAAAAAGCATGGCGGCACGCTGAAACTAATCATAGTCGGATTACCTTAGATTTCTAGAAAGTGTTTTACTCAATTATTTTGATCAATGGTGAGCTCAACGGTAAAGGATTAATTATAAATAGTAATTGCTATTAGCTAATTCATATTGTAGTTTATGTCAGCTGAGAGATAGAAAATATGACCACTTGTGTTAAATCAATCTATCCTCAGTTAGCACTAAGACAAATGTAGCCTACATTCTTCCGGTTTGGATGATTGTGTGATGCTATACATACTTCTGTGAATATCTGAACACTGCATCCAAAAATAAACTGCACACATTCTGGACATAATTTTGTAAGGGCTGTGTTTGTGTAAATAGTTTTTGAAAAAAAAAGTGTGGCCAGCTCAAACGCTGATTGTTGCGTCATTCAAAACTGGCCATTCTAAACGAGCGTGCTAAATAAGCGTTCTAATCACATGGGTGTGATCGTACGCTTCAGGGACCACTGTAGAACGATCACACCCGTGTGATGGTATGCGTCAAAGGGTTACTGGTGAGCTTGGAGGGCACTATGGTGTTGAAGGCTGAGCTATAGTCAATAAACAGCATTCTGAAGTAGATATTCTTCTTGTCCAGATGGGATAGGGCAGTGTGCAGTGAGATGGCGATTGCTTCGTCTGTGAATTGAAGTGGGTCTAAGGGTGTCAGGTAAGGTAGAGGTGATATGATCTTTAACTGGCCTCTCAAAGCACTTCATGATGACAGAAGTGAGTGCTACGGGGCGATAGTAATTTAGTTCAGTTACCTTTGCTTTCTTGGGTACAGGGACAATGGTGGATATTTTGAAGAAAGTGGGGACAGCTGACTGGGATAGGGCAAGATTGAATATGTCTGTAACACTCCAGCCAGCTGGTCTGCACATGACCTGAGGACTTGGCTAGGGATGCCGTCTATGCCGGCAGCTTCGCGAGGGTTGACACGCTAAAATGTCTTACTCACATTGTCCACGGAGGACGAGAGCCCACAGTTCTTGGGAGATGGCCGCGTCGGTGGCACTGTGTTATCCTCAAAGTGGGCGAAGAAGGTGTTTAGCTTGTTTGGGAGCAAGACATCGGTGTCTGCGAAGTGGCTGGTTTTCCCTTTGTAATCTGTGATTGTCTGTAGACCCTTCCACTTACGTCTCGTATCTGAGCCATTGAATTGTGACTCCACTCTGTCTCTGCACTAACATTTTGCCCGTTCGATTGCTTATGGAGGGAATAACTACAGTTTGTATTCAACCATATTCCCAGTCACCTTGCCATTGTTAAATGCGGTGGTTTGCGCTTTCAGTTTTGTGCAAATGCTGCCATCTATCCATGGTTTCTGTTTGGGTAGGTTTCAATAGTCATGGGAACAACATCCCCTATACACTTACTGATGAACTCAGTCACCATGTCTGTGTAAGTGTCAATGTTATTCTCAGAGGCTACAAGGAACATATCCCAGTACTCGTGATCAAAACCATCTTGAAGCACCCAACTACCCTGGGACTGATATATAATGCCCTCCTCATGTCTTACTGCTAGCTTGATTGGGGAATTGAGTTTGAGTATTGGGCATGTGCGTCATCCTCTTCAGGCTGGACTGAACCCATGAGGGTCCAGGGAGCCCAAAAAAAAGCCATAGGCCCTCTCAATTACCAAATGTATCTCTCTCTCTCTCTCTCAGCTTTTTCCTCTGCAATCATGGTCTATTTCAATGATCTCATCTATTTCCCTCTTTTAATTTAATTTCTCTATTTTCCCCTTCTCCTCTTCCTTTTTCTCGATCCTGTAGTTCTTTCTTTTTTCTCCTCCATCTCATACCTTTTACTTCTCCCTTCCTCTTTGATATCCTGTCCTTTGTTGCTCTTTTCTCTCCCCCGGGAAATATAGACATTCTTGGCTCCTATCATGTTACTGTTTGTTGTCTGTTTTGTCTTGATGTTGTTCCTTTCACAGGTTTGGTTGGAGTGTCTTGATGCACTGGCAAGTCATTTACAGGTAACCGGAGGTTCCGGTTTAGCACACGAAGAGCTTTGTTTCCAGACTGGATCTTATACAATGGACCCTCTCTAATTCTCTCCACAACTCTGTGTACTGTCTTCTCCCAGTAAGCATGGAATTTCCCAGGAACACCTCTTTTCGATAGGTTCCTCACAGGGACTCAATCACCTCAATCACAAGAGTTGCACATTTGACCCCTTTGTCGTAGTACTTCTTCCCTTTCGCTGAAGACTTTTGACTGTTCTCAGAAGCAATTTTGTATGCATCTTGCATCTTTGTTGCTCACTTCTCTGTGAATGTTTGTTGGGTTCTTGTCACTGTTTCTGGTTCGAGGTTGAACAGGTGGTCGATAGGAAGGCGTGGGGCTCTGGCATAGAGTAGGACAAATTGTGAGTATCCTGTTGCCTCGTGCCTTGTACAGTTATAGGCATTGACAATGTTTGGTAGATGGTCTTTCCAATCTGTCTTCTTCTCTTCTTGAAGAGTACAGAGCATTTGCAGGAGTGTTCTATTCATCCTTTCTACAGGGTTCCCTTGTGGATGGTATGGGGTAATTCGAGAGTGAGATCCCTGCAAGCTGATGGAGTCTCTGGAACAGGTTGTTCTTCAACTTTCGCCCTTGGTTGTGGTGAAGCTTTCTAGGATAGCCAAACCGAGGAATGAAGTCTTGGAATATCTTCTCGGCTGCAGTTTTGACTGACTTGTGCTTTATTGGGAAGGCTTGTGCAAAGCATGTGAAATGATCAATTAGCACAACAATACATTCATAGCCTCCTTTGCTTGGCTCAAGGTGCATGTAGTCAACAGAGAGAAGCTCAAAGGTTGCACAGGGATGTTTCTGCTTGATACATGCACACTGTCTGATACATAGTCTACTACTTCACCCTGCATGAATAGCCAGTAAAATCTTTCCCTGACTAGATGGATCACTTTGTGGATCACTTTGTCTGCTCCGATGGGGCCCACGTCATCATGTAAGTTCTTCAGCACCACTGATTTCAGCTTGCTGGGTAGTACAAGTTGCTTTCGTTGTCCAGCTTGTCTGTACATGATTCCATTTGCCATGACCAGCTTGTTCTACTCATGGACTAGTCTCCTTATTTCTGGTCCCATGAGCTTTTTCTCTTTCTCATTTGGATTCCATCTTTTGTTTTTCAGCAAGATGATTTCTCTGATTGCAGCATCCTCGTGCTGTGCAGCCTTGATATCCTCTGGTGTGACGGCAGGAATGCCTTCAGGTGACACACCGCCCTCTCTAGAGTTGACTTGCAGCGCAGCCACCCATGGAACATCCTAATTTTTCACTTCTCTGCTTCCTTGCCATACTGCTGAGATGGCTTTTGGTGGCATAGATGCTGTATATTCACCCATGTGGCTGTGGAGAACGACAGAACAATGAAACAGTGTGTCAGCGTCGGCATTCATTTTCCCAGGCCTGCATTTTAGGTCGAAGTCAGACAACTCCCCGACCCAGCGGTGACCTACTGCATTGAGTTTAGCTGTGCTCAGAACATAGGTAATAGAGTTGTTGTCTGTGTATACGGTAAAGGTGAGTGAATTGTATAGTCTCTAAATATGTCACAGATTGCCCATTTAAGTGCTAAAAACATTCTGGACCCATACCCGATTACACGTAGTCTCCCGTTCTGATGTTGGTAAAGGACAGCCCCTAGACCCTCATTGGAAGCATTAGCACAAATGGTAAGTCACAGTCTGTGTATCCTAGTATGGGTGGATTGGTTAGCATGTCTACCAACTTGGCTGCGATGGCTCTGTGTATAGCTGTCCACTGGATTGATGCCTGTGTGTTTCCTCTGGTTGATTTGGGCTTGGCAGTTTCCCCCTTTTCTTCTGATGGACTTTGTAGCAGCTCAAATAGCGGTTTGGCCATCCTGGAGAAATACTGGATGAACGACCTGTAGTAGCCAAAGAATCCCAGCAGTGTTCTGACCTCTCCAACTGTCTGTGGGTCCGTCTCCTTTAGCTGCAACACAGCCCACAAGTCTTTTGGGTCGATTTGTACTCCCTTGCTGAATACCATCCGACCAATGCACCTCACTTGGTGTCTGAAGACTTTGATACTGTGCTTCCTCATCTGACTATGCACTCTTCTCAGATCTTCCACATGTTCGCTGAACGTCTTGGATCAGCAGAAAAGCAGTCATCTCTCATGCCCTCTAAAACTCCTTCCATACACCTCTGGAAAGTAGATGGGGCA
The DNA here is from genome assembly GCF_045791955.1 of Oncorhynchus clarkii lewisi. Taxonomy (NCBI): domain Eukaryota; kingdom Metazoa; phylum Chordata; class Actinopteri; order Salmoniformes; family Salmonidae; genus Oncorhynchus; species Oncorhynchus clarkii. Next base: position 21,113,524 of record NC_092175.1, on the reverse strand, counting down.
TTGGTCATACCAAAGGGGATGCAGACCCACTCATATATTCCCCAGGGGGTGCTGAAAGCAGTGGCTTGTCTTGAGCAATCATCCACGAAGTCATGATGTAAGCGCTTCCTTGGCCGAGTATCGAGAACCATGTGTATCCCCCTAGGTTATCCAGCAGGTCTTGTATCCACGGATAACGGTCAGGGATGGTCTTGCGATTCAGCTCCCTGAAGTTGGCACATACTGTATCCACAGGCTGCTGTCCTTCTTGTACACACAGACCACCGGGAATGAATATGGAGATGTGGATTTGTTGATCCAGCTACTCTCCAGTAAGTTTGGACATATTTTTTCACCTCTTTGTAAAGAGGTTTCGGAATGGAGTTGTAACTTTTCTGGACAGGCGTGTATTCCTTCAAGTTGAGTTTCAGTTTAAGGTTCAGAATGCAGCCGATATCCCCATCTTCATGTGAGATTACATCCGATTCCTCAACAAGCATTCTTCTGACTATTTTCTGTTCCTCTTCCTGTAGATGTTCTAACTCAACAAGTGGGTGACATTTTTCTCTGGACCCAACTGGTGTGTGAGTGCTCACTATGGTGAAGCTGAGTTGAGCATAAGAAAGCATCACTAGACTGATTCACATGCTTCTTCTGACAGTCAGGTGCTCTGATGACAGGTCTGATGTCTTCCATCAGCTCTACCCAACCCAGCACTGTTCTCTGAGAGAGGTACATATCATGTTGTGTGGAGTTCTTAATTGGAATCTTTGCCACCTTTGAGGTTCCACAGGGCACATCCACGAGGCATGGAAACAGCTCCAAACCGTCTGGGCAATGGCTACCCATGGCTGGCTCGAATTGAATCGTTGTTCTTCCCTCTGGCCAGGCTCTGATTCAAAGTTTCACCTCAGATATTTGATCTGTAGGAATGGTAAGTCCTTTCTTTCCCACTTTTACCAAGCAGCTCAGTGATATTTCTTTATGGGTCATCACTTTAATGGTAGAGACCATGGTTTCAACAGCTTTTTCTTTTACATTCATCACCTCACTCAGCAGTGCACTGAGATTGACACCATCAGTCAGTTCACTGTTTTCTCTGATGAGTTCCTCTATGACATTAAAGCCTAGTATTGGACAGTCTTCACAGCTCTGACTGACTAGCATAGGCACATGCATGGCCATTTTCCCATGTTTACTACTCAGAATCTCCAGGGATACTTCAATCCATCCATCAAAGGGGACAGTAGTGCCGTTTGTTGCAGTCACGTGGAGCTGTTCCTCAGTTAACAATGTCTCAAGTGGTTGGATCTCAACACTTGGCAAAGCGTTCTCTACCCAGGCCCTCCCTACAATGCTAAGCTGTGCCCCAGTGTCTAACAACATCTGAACTTTGTCTCCATTACATAGGCATGAGACCATACATCTATTGCCAATAAGCTGTGCGACGCGTTGCCAGCGACCTGGACCCATTTCCTGACGTCTGTCTCGTTAGGCAGCCGACAGCTCTGTGTCCTTCTTGTCCACAAGGGAAGCGGTGAGGGCAGCTTTCAATTCCCTGCAGGACACAGTCTTGACATTTACCCTTAGTGTGGGCCCTGTCTGTCATCGTTGCTATGGATGTTGGTGAAGGAGCACATCTCGGTGCCTCTCTTGTCGGTGCTCTGGAGGATAGGTGATGGGCATATCCCAGGGACGCACCTATTGTCTGACCTCCGGTGGGGAGGGGGGGGATGTGTGTACACCTGGGCCTCACCTGTGAAATTGGCCTTCACTTCACCATCAACCTGAGTGAGGGAAGACTGGTCACAATATTAACTGTCCCTTTGTTGCCTTGCTGAGTTGACATTTACTGGACTGTGACTAGCACTGTGACTACGTTTCTATCTATCTGCTTGCTCACTGGCTGATTGTGTTATCTGCTTGAGGATTAAGTCGTCAGTCACACTACAGAGGTATATTCCTTGAGGTTATCTCTGTTTTTAGAGTATTTTTCACTGATCCTGTACCATCTTCTTGCCATAGTCAAACTCATCACGACTCTGCTCTGATGCGAACAGTACCCGCTGCTTGAGCCCCTGTATGCAAACTACTGAGGGTTTTCCCTGTCCTGCTGTAATACGCTTTCTCAGCTCCTAAAAGAGCTTTGTGCTACTTTTATCTCTGAGATGAGACATAAAGAAGTGTTTCAGCTCTGCTACAGTAAGACCCTCTTTGTTTGTCAACATGTCCCTGAAAGCACCCGGCTTGATTACTCTACAACATTTCTGACTACCTCTTTCTCAGGATATTTCTCTCAGAGACCCTCATCAATGTTTACATATACTGCTGTAAGTAAAATCAAAAACAGAATCAGAGATTTGGCCATCATGTATCTTAAATTATCTACGGGGAAACAGTGCTGCTACATCAGGAACCCTCATCAACCCAGATACCTGTTCTGCAGAAAGGGGTGCTGCATGTGCTGACCCATTGCTTACAGTGTCATTGGTTGTTGATGTGTTGTGGGTCTCTGTCAGTGTAGTGTCATTGTCTGTGACTGATAATAGTTCATCAAGTTCATCACGCAGGTGAAGTAGGCAGGACAAGCCCTCATCCTCTTGATGTACTCAAACAGTTGTGGTTAGTTGGACTCAGAGGCCTCTGGAATGTCTATTTCGCTCTCGTTGTCTAGTGCCACTGCTATTCTGTGCAGCTGTCTTCCATTCATTGATGATCTATGTTTCTGAAGATCCCAAATAATCTTGTGACGCGTCACCATCATTACTGGATACTGGGATGTCTCAATCCGCTCTCTGGTGACTCTCAAAGTCGTCCCTGTAGCCTCAGCTCTCTGGATAACTCTCACAGCCTTTTCCGCAGCTCTGATGTCCGAATCACCCAGTTGTACGATCAGCAATTCAACAGATGGTGGCACTATCCCGGACGAGACCCTAAAATGTTACAGGCCTCAGTCTGTACCTGAGGTGGCTTATAATAGTAAAAAGAACGAACACAAGTTTATATCTGCAAACTTGCTGTTTCTCCTACTCCCACAGTGCAACATCTATTGGCCTGATGGACTACTAATGCTAAAGCATGTAGAATATACCATTTAGATGAATTATGACAAATACATAAACAAGAGGTTTAAAAACATATATATAATAAAGGGGTGTCGGTTTTAGTGACTTTGTTTTCAATCCATTACATATGCAACAAATAAACTTTGATTTGGTCCCAGATCTGTTTGTGCTTTCTTGCCATCTCCTATGCATAATAATGACCACATGAGTTGACAAGACAGAACAAACAGACCTGGGACCATAGGCCAACACAATGCCAAAGCAAGGTGAGGTCACACAGCCAAGCCAGTGACTATTTAAATGTCAGGAAAAATATTGTATCGATTTAAAAGTTATTTGCCCAGAAAATGTCAAAGCTAGAAAAAAAGTGCAGATATAAAATTACTATCCAAGCAGTGACACATTCAAATCAAATCAAATTTTATTTGTCACATACACATGGTTAGCAGATGTTAATGCGAGTGTAGCGAAATGCTTGTGCTTCTAGTTCCGACAATGCAGTAATAACCAACAAGTAATCTAACTAACAATTCCAAAACTACTGTCTTGTACACAGTGTGAGGGGATAAAGAATATGTACATAAGGATATATAAATGAGTGATGGTACAGAGCAGCATAGGCAGATACAGTAGATTGTATCGAGTACAGTATATACATATGAGATAAGTATGTAAACAAAGTGGCATAGTTAAAGTGGCTAGTGATACATGTATTACATAAGGATACAGTCGATGATATAGAGTACAGTATATACGTATGCCTATGAGATGAATAATGTAGGGTAAGTAACATTATATAAGGTAGCATTGTTTAAAGTGGCTAGTGATATATTTACATCATTTCCCATCAATTCCCATTATTAAAGTGGCTGGAGTTGAGTCAGTGTCAGTGTGTTGGCAGCAGCCACTCAATGTTAGTGGTGGCTGTTTAACAGTCTGATAGCCTTGAGATAGAAGCTGTTTTTCAGTCTCTCGGCTCATTCCAGGCATACCCCAGGATGGAATTTTATTGACATCATATTTTGAGCTTCTCACATGCTGGCACGTTGTCACTGTGGTTCTTTTTTACATAAATGGCCAAAGCTAAATCCTCAAACAACCATTCATACACTCTTGGAACGTAAAAATAGAATGTGCTATTTACTTGACACCCAGCGTCATAACACGTTATGTCATAATATGTCATGACACATACATTTACACCTGATGTGACATACACTACCGTTCAAAAGTTTGGGGTCACTTTGAAATGTCCTTGTTTTTGAAATAAATTATTATTTAATAGACAAAAAAAAATTGGCTTTTCTTTCAAAAACAATTACATTTCTAAGCGACCCCAAACGTTTGAGTGGTAGTGTATATAGGATACATTTATGGCTGGTTATGAAAGCTACATAGTGTCAAAACCCACATTTATTCAAACGTGTTTTTTCCATTCCAAGAAGTTTCCTTTCGTTTGAAAGTTTGTTTCTTAAGCCCTTTGTTGTTGCAGTCTTTACAGTCATTATACGTTTTTTTTTCTTTCAAATTTTAAATATCTTGTAGAAAATTCGCTTTATGACACTGACATAAAGTATTATGACCATCATAGTCTTAAAAACCAGATAGGCCTGTCATGTACATGCCCTTATGTCAGTTATCAGTCAAAGAGGGTTTCTTGTCCTGCTCCTGAAATCTGCTCCTGCATTCATCCCAGTCATTAGAAACAGAGTATTGGAGTAGCTGCAAGTCTGACATCAATGTGTGCGCAATTACAATGAAAATGTAATATGATACATTTCAGAAAATGTCATATAGCATACACATACTGTTGACAAGTAGGCTTTGACGTAATGGAATGTTTTGCCTTGTGTGGTAGGTTTTGTGGGTTTTGACACTCTTATGTAGGTGTAAAAACAAGCCATAAAATAACTACCATAGTAGGTTGACACTTATCTATGTTTCATAACCAGCCATAAAACAACACAAAACGTTTCCGGCAGATGACATCTAAACCAGTCAAGAACTTGTCCGTGTAGACCAATTAAGGTTTACAATCTCTCCAAAAGAATGTTATGATAGATGATGTCAAAAGCAGCAATAGAGTCTAGGAGCACGAGGACAGATGCAGAGCCTTGGTCTGACGCCATTAAAAGGTAATTGTGACCCGATTCAGGAAACTAGGCGTGTGTGACAAGTCAGTCACAACTTCACAGCAGAGCCTTTTGAAAGTAAAACATTTGTTTTATCAAACTGCGTTTTTTGCCAGAAGTGCCTTCTCGAACATGTGAACTTTTATGTGCCTTAATATCAAACTTGTGTGTCATCTGGAAATATTAATACATTTGTTAAATTAAGAACCTTGTTGGTTTAGCCACAGAGAAAGCAAGCAACCTTCCCACTTGCCGTGATTGGCTGGACATGCCAAGAGATGAATTTGGATTGGTCTGCGGTGTTGCATCTTGTGTCTATAAAATGAGCTGCTCATAATACCTAGATAATCGTTTCCACTGCAGTTTTTTTAAAAGATACGTTAGCCATGAAGAACTGCAAATATGTTGCTGCCCAGAATATATCACGACAAAGGTCAGTGGGAAAAAGCTGTGATGGACTACTTTCTGGCCGACGAATGTTGACTCTCTCTCTCTGAAAATAACAAGTTTTTAAAATCAGTGGAACACAACGGGACACACAAGCTGTGCAAACTAAACGGAAACAACACAGGATTTCTTATAAAATGGGTTGCAGTCTGCCGTGAAGCTTTCATCCATGTATACAGGTAAGAATCTAGCTACAGATTCAGATATTATACGTTTTTAATTTTGTCAGAAATTTGTGTTGATTGCAAGTTAAAGCTTGCTGTTAGCAAGCCAGCTTGAGTTTGATGGCTGCTACCTAAAATTTAACCTGACGTCATTCGGTTAACTTTAGCTTGCTATGACAACAGGTTTGTATTGCTAGTAATGTTACTCTATGGATTGGGATTATAGTTAATTTTTTAGCTAGTTAACGTGACATGTCTAAACAAAAGATCCCAAGTTAAAGCTTGCTGTTTGCTAGCTAACTTTAACTTATGTGTATGAGGTGTGTGTTAGTGATGTTTTCTAAGAATGTCATTTTGCATTGCTAGTTATAGCCTAATGTTAGCTTGCTAACTGGCTAGAATTGAACCTATTGGTAAACTTTAGCTAGCTATGACAATCGGTTTGTATTGCTAGTTAAAGCTTGCTGTTAGCTAGCCAGCAGACGTTAGATGGCTGGCTAGCTAGAGTAGCTAACATTACCTGTATGAACTGTGTGTAGTGATATCTCAGAATGCCATTTCGCATCTATTGTATAATGCTAAAATATTTGTATCCGGAATTTGTCTTTCAGCATCAATCAGTAGAACACGCCCGACTCTAATCCAGTCATACAGTCAAAAAGAGAGCTAGCACAAACAAGCAAAGGCAGCAGCACAGTCATCAACTACATGCACCATTTCTTCACCAACTACGGAGATGGGAAAACTGCAGTGGCCAAAACAAGAACAAGTTTGTGCTCTGGTATTGTGCCTTGTGGACCATGCACAAGCTCCACCACAATCTGGACATTCACTTCCTGATCACATGATCACAAAGTTTGCCCCCGACTGGGGCTTCTGCCTCATCAAGCAGCGCTTCAGAAAGACCAGAGTGAACACTGTCTGAGATTGCTGGTGTTGTGAAGGACAGCACTGTGACAGGGGTCAACATCCCACAGCTGGTTGGACTGGAGGATGGTACGGTGCTGATGGAAAGCTATGGCTGACAACACTTCACACCGTACTTCAGGCCGCTGCCACAAATTAAGTAGTACCAGCAGTAAAACATTATTTTTCATTGAATGAGGTTATTCTTATCTAATCTTGGGAGGAAAATGGATGTTATGCAGGGTTGTAATGTCTTCTGATTTTTTATTTATTTTTAATTCCCTGTTTTATAGCTTCGATGCTCTGGAGCCTGGTGTTGTCGCCAAGGAGCGTTGGACTGTCTGGACCAGGTTTCAGCTGCTGCGCAACACTGACATCCTTCCTCTCATAGATGGTCTGCCTGTAAAAGCACCACCTGGACTGGATACAGCTAGACAAACTTATATTTTTAACAAGATCAGGGAGTTTTGTGACAAAGAGGCTATGGACATCACATGCCCCACACCAAAGTCAAGGGCAGGACAGAAACAGGCTCTCCGAATATAGATTCCCTTGTTCATGCGTGGTTTGGACGGACCAGTCATCAGCACCATCTGCAGTGCTTCTATTCACATGACTCTCTCCAAACACGCACACCATATGTTGCTGATACTGTTTTTTTTTCATTAATCCCATTGCTCAGCCACTTTACCTCTGATTGTATGTATATACTTACCTCGTCTATCACTGATATCGTTATTGATTTTGTTCTTGTACATACTGTATATTTGATTTATATTGACAGTATCTATTTCTGATATTGCTACTATGTAAGTAACCATTTGGCTGTACTGTTTACACTTTCTGTAGAGACCATCCACTCAGCAAGACTGAGCAAAATATTGATCCTTAGTTAGGTCGTTAAATATGATGGCGCTGGATGAGATGGCTGCCGTTGTACAGGCTCCTAACCAATTGTGCTATTGTGTGTTTTTATGTGTCATTTGTAACTTACATTGCACATAATGTTTCTGCCACCATCTCGTATGACTGAAAAGAGCTTCTGGATATCAGGACAGTGATTACTAACCTCGTACTGGAGGAATATTTTTTCTTTAACGAGTCGGACGCAAAGGATTTACTTCAGACCCCCGACAAGGCCCAAATCCCTGTTCTTCACATGAAGAAGAGACAGAGATATCAGGGACGTAGGTATGGGGTGCCTTGTAAAGATCCAATGGCGAGTGAGTAATCCCCCTCTACCATCAGTCCTATTAGCCAATGTGCAATATTGAATAACAAAATGGATGAGCCCCGATCAAGACTATCCTACCAACAGGACATTCAAAACTGTAATATCTTATGTTGTTTCACCGAGTTGTGGCTGAATGACGACATGGATAACATACAGCTGGCTGAATTTTTGGTCCATCGGCAAGATAGAACAGCTGCCTCCGGTAAGACAAGGGGTGTCAGCTGGTGCACGAAATCTAATATTAAGGAATTCTCAAAGTTTAATTTGCCTGAGGTAGAGTATCTCATGATAAGCTGTAGACAACACTATTTACCAAGAAAGTTTTAATCTATATTTTTCATAGCTGTCTATTTACCACCACAAACCAATGCTGGCACTAAGTCGGCACTCAACAAGCTGTATAAGGCCTTAAGCAAACCAGAACATGCTCATCCAGAGGTGGCGCTCCTAGTGGCCAGGGAATTTAATGCAGGTAAACTTAAATCCATTTTACATAATTTCTACCATCATGTTAAATGTGCAACCAGAGGAGGAAAAAAACTCTAGACCACCTTTACGCCACACACAGAGACGTGTACAAAGCTCTCCCTTGCCCTCTATTTGGCAAATCTGAATCATTACTCTATCCTCCTGATTCCTGCTTGCAAGGAAAAACTAAAGCAGGAAGTAACAGTGACTCGCTCAATAAGGAAGTGATCAGATGACACAGATGCTAAGTTACAGGACTGATTTGTTAGCACAGACTAGAATATGTCCGGGGATTCTTCCGATGGCATTGAGGAGTACACCACATCAGTCACTGGCTTCATCAATAAGTGCATTGATGATGTCATCCCCACAGTGACCATACGTGCATACTCCAACCAGAAGCCATGGATAACAGGCAACATCCGCACTGAGCTAAAATGGTAGAGCTGCCGCTTTCAAGGAGCGGGACGCTTATAAGAAATCTCACTATAACCTCCGAAAAAACCATCAAACAGGCAAAGTATCAATACAGGACTAAGATTGAATAGTACTACAACGGCTCCGACACTCTTCGGATGTGGCAGGGCTTGCAAACTATAACGGACTACAAAGGGATGGACAGCCACGAGCTGCCCGGTGACACAGGCCTACCAGATGACTTAAAATGCTTTCATGCTCACTTCGAGGCAATCAACACTGAAGCATGCATGAGAGCATCAGCTGTTCTGGACGACTGTATGATCACGCTCTCCATAGCCGATGTAAGACCTTTAAACAGGTAAACATTCACAAGGCTGCAGGGCCAGATAGATTATCAGGACGTGTACTCCGAGCATCCGCTGACCAACTGGCAGGTGTCTTCACTGACATTTTCAACCTGTCTCTGATCGAGTCTGTAATACCAACATGTTTCAAGCAGACCACCATAGTCCCTGTGCCAAAGAACACCAAGGTAAACTGCGTGAATGACTACCGTCCTGTAGCAATCACGTCTGTAGCCATGAAATGCTTTGAAAGTCTGGTCATGGTTCACATTAACACCATTATCCCAGAAATAATAGAGCCACTCCAATTTGATTACCGCCCCAACAGATCCACAGATGATGCAATCTCTATTGCACTCCACACTGCCTTTACCCACCTGGACAAAAGGAACACCTCTGTGAGAATGCTATTAATTGACTACAGCTCAGAGTTCAACACCATAGTGCCCTCAAAGCTCATCACTAAGCTAAGGACTCTGGGACTAAACACCTCACTCTACAAGATCCAGACGGGCCGCCCCCAGGTGGTAAGAGTAGGTAACAACACATCTGCCACGCTGATTCTCAAAACGGGGACCCTCAGGGGTACGTGCTCAGTCCCCTCCTGTATTTCTTGTTCACCCATGACTGCATCGCCAAGCACGTCCCCAACATCATCTTTACGTTTGCTGAAGACACAAAAGTGGTAGGCCTGATCACCAGCAACAATGAGACAGCCAGAGACCTGGCAGTGTAGTGCCGGGATAACAACCTCTCCCTCAACGTGATCACGACAAAGGAGATGATTGTGGACTACAGAAAAGGAGGACCGAACACTCATCGACGGGGCTGTAATGGAGCAAGTTCCTTGGTGTCCACATCACCAACAAACTATCATGGTCCAAACACACCAAGACAGTCATGAAGAGGGCATGACAACACCTATCCCCCCTCAGGAGACTGAAAAGATTTGGCATGGGTCATCAGATTCGCTGCACCATCAAGAGCATCCTGACTCTATCACCACCTAGTATGGCAACTGCTATGCCTCCGACTGCATGGCACTACAGAGGGTAGTGCGTGTGGCCCAGTACATCACCGGGGCCAAGCTTCGGTTGAGCATGCAGAAAGCATTTCTTTCCAGAAGCCTTGAGAAAATTGTCCAGCTTCAGGGACTGTGTTCATTTATTTTTCAGTTTTAGACTTGCCTAATTCAGACTTGAAACATTGTTTTTGTGTTTTAGGCAAATTACTCATACTGTTAACATAGGCCCTAAAGTGAACTGTTCTTGTAATTTGTAGTCTATGACGTTTCAGATTTACATGTTTTTTTTTCACTAAGTAGTTTGGATGTAGTGACCTACTTTTTAAAAGTAACTTTAGATATGTAAACTACAGTTTTCTTAAGGGTAGCTTTAGTATAGCTTAACTTCTTCTCGTGTGACGTAACTGGTAGCTTGGTAAACTATATTTTCAGTGTGGCTTCCCCAACACATTTCTACTGTACACAACTAGTCGTCTTAGAGACTGCATACGGGTCGGAAACCGCAGTGTTATGAGTCGACTGTCAGCACCCCCAGGGGGGATGGGAAATCAGTCAGGGCATGCATTAAGGGTGTGTAGCCCAATTGTTCTTTCATCACCTTCAACCTCAGCCACCATCACAAGGACAAGGTGAACAAACTACGACCTCCAAAGTACAGGCCATTAGCTGTATTACAGTACGACTATAATATACATTACAGTGATTTTCTGAGACGGTTTGGAAAGTCATACATCATGTTGTTTCATTAAGCTGTAATCGATCATTTGACCACTGTGGTTCAGAGATGAGGCTTGATGACTGCAGTATGGATCTTAAGTGACTCCTTCAGCTCCCCGCAAGGTCTCCATTGGCAGGGCTAGTAAGTGACCATATGGATCTGGGGAGGCCAAAGACCTGGTCCACACATCTCCTGGAGTGCTAATTATTCCTGCTAGGCTAGATTACTCCTTTAATTAGGCATGTTCAAGCCTTATTAATCACTTTAATGCCTCTGTTTGGACACATGGTCACCCCCATCGTACGACAGCTACTGATGATTAAGACTCGGTTGAATGCTTCATTGATCGCAATTTAAGCACAGTGTCAGCCCCAACCAATCAAAAACCCTGACAATTGGCCACGTTTGACTGAAAGCTGGTCAATAGAACCTAATCATCCTATTCACTCATCCATTTTATTTATTCTGCTTCGTTTGTTTGGAAGACTGAGCTTCGGGTGGTAAAAGGTTCAGTCCTTGTGATGACGCAAGTGGTCATGCTGTTTTCATCCCATTTCCATGGCGCTCATGCTTCCCTATCTCCCAGCAGACAGAGGAGGCCTGATGCCAGCACTAGCCCAAAATAGACACGGTGAGGAGTGGAGAGAGAAGGCGAAAGTGAGGGAAAGCGATTCCATCCATCTGAGAAAGCTTTGAGTTTTGGCCCTGCTGTAAATGGATTAGAAAGTGCTTGCTGCCCAGTGCCCGGGTTCATCCAGCACCTCACTGCCTGCCTGGTCTGAGATAACTCACTTTGTGGTGTTTTTCCAAAAGAATCTCTGGCCATGTAAAAGACAGGGCGGCCATTTAGTAATCATCGAATGCCGGTTTCATATTCTGATGTAATGACACATTTCCCTTACCTCAGGCCCCCCACCGATTACATTGATTGATTCTGACTGTTTTGGATGAAGTGGCCAGGCCAGCTGGTTTAGGACTACTGCACTTTTATAATAGTCTACCCTCACCTCCACATATCCGATCATGGTAGATATTTTTATGTCTACTTCCTTTTTATCTCCATGTTCCCCCTGAAGTAATATTTTCTATTTTCTTTTTGTTTCAGTGAACCCATTTAGCCTTGTTTTCTCATGGTGTAACAATAGTCATCGTCCAAGGAGCAAGCCATATCTCATGTCTTTAATAACATATTTTCCCATTGAAAAGGGCTCCAACAGGTTATTAAGGTGTCTACATCAGAGATTTCTCAGGAGGGAAGGAAAAATATGGATACCGGCCAACTCCTGACACTTTCATAAACCATATTGCATGTGTGTCTGGCTTAAAGACACACAACAATTCCTCCATACAAAATCTTTCCATATCCTTGATATCTTTCGGTCTGCGCTTATGGACTGCCATCTTCAATTCAAGCCATTGGTTTTCAATGGGGTTCACGTCCGGAGACTGAGGTTAATTTTGTGGTCAATTGACCATTTCTTTGTGGATTTGGATGTGTGCTTGGGGTTAATGGCATGCTGGAAGATCCACTTGCGGCTTAGGTATAGCCTCCTGGCAGAGGCAACCAGGTTTTTGGCTAAAATGATGCTGTTGACCTTAACAAGGGCCCCAGGACATGTAAAAGCAAAACAGCCCAATAACATCAAAGATCCACTACCAATGCTCCCTCTAAGCTTCACCGTGGTCTGGCAGTCCTGGTGCAGTAGAAATACCATGTTGCGCAGAATAAATGCCATGCTGTGCATAGACTCAAGAGATTGAACTTCACTGAGTTCGCCCCTTTAGTTTGCACTATATAGATCAATGTTTTTCTGTGATCAAATCAACATTATATCAGCTTCCTTTTAATTCAACATACCAAAACAAATCTAACTTTGCAAGTTGGAGTCTGTGATTTTGTTGTAAGCAGAGCCAAAGTGCAATGGAGTAGAATTATTTTGGCAGGGGTAGCCCACAAGCGGTCTTTCAAGTGAATGAACTTTTCAGATCAGATCAGAGTGCAGAACAGCTTCTGTGTACATTTGTTGATGTTTGTTGGAAGTTAGCGAGTTATTAGCCCAGTTATAGATAAGTGTAGGTCAGCAATGGGGAGTTACTGCTTACTAAAAGGTCACAAAACATTTAGGTTACATTTCAAACTGACTTTGAAAAGTGTATGTGTCACGTTCTGACCTCTATTTCCTTTGTTTTGCATTTATTTAGTATGGTCAGGGCGTGAGTTGGGTGGGCAGTCTATGTTTGTTTTTCTATGTTTTGGGGCAGTTCTATGTTTTCGGCCTAGTATGGTTCTCAATCAGAGGCAGGTGTCATTAGTTGTCTCTGATTGAGAATCATACTTAGGTAGCCTGGGTTTCACTGTTTGTTTGTGGGTGATTGTTCCTGTCTTTGTGTAGTGTTCACCAGATAGGCTGTATTAGGTTTTGAGTTCTCACGTTTCTTGTTTTTTCGTTAGTTTGTTCATGTATAGTGTCGTAAATAAAATACAATGAACAACCACCACGCTGCGCTTTGGTCCGCCTCTACTTCACAAGAAGAGAATCGTTACAGAATCACCCACCACAACAGGACCAAGCGGTGTGGTAATGGGCAAAGGAGAAAGGAGCAGCAGGAGCAGCGCAAGGAGGTATGGACATGGGAGGACGAATTAGACGGTAAAGGACCTTGGGCTCAGCCAGGAGAATATCGCCGCCCCAAGGAAGAACGGGAGGCGGCGAAAGCGGAGAGGCGCTGGTATGAGGAGGCAGCGCGGCGTCGTGGATGGAAGCCCGGGAGTCAGCCCCAAAAATTTCTTGGGGGGGGGGCTAACAGGGAGTATGGCTACGCCAGGTAGGAGACCTGAGCCAACTTCCTGTGGTTACCGGGGGGCTAGAGAGACCGGGCAGGCACTGTGTTATGCTGTGGAGCGCACGGTGTCCCCAGTGCGGGTGCACAGCCCGGTGCGGTACATTCCAGCTCCGCGTATAGGCCGGGCTAGAGTGGGCATCGAGCCAAGTGCCATGAAGCCGGCTCTACGCATCTGGTCTCCAGTGCGTCTCCTTGGGCCGGCTTACATGGCACCAGCCTTGCGCACGGTGTCCCCGGTTCGCCTGCATAGCCCAGTGCGGGCTATTCCACCTCGCCGCACTGGCAGGGCGACCGGGACCATTCAACCGGGTAAGGTTGGGCAGGCTCGGTGCTCAAGAGCTCCAGTGCGCCTGCACGGCCCGGTCTATCCGTCACCACCTCCACACCCCAGCCCTCCGGTGGCAGCTCCCCGTACGAGGCTGTCTCTCCGGCCCATCCGTCCAGAGCCTTCCTCCTCTCCAGCGCTGCCGGAGCCTCCCGCCTGTCCGGCGCCTCTGCCGGAGCCTCCCGCCTGTCCGGCGCCTCTGCCGGAGCCGCCCGCCTGTCCGGCGCCTCTGCCGGAGCCGCCCGCCTGTCCGGCGCCTCTGCCGGAGCCGCCCGCCTGTCCGGCGCCTCTGCCGGAGCCGCCCGCCTGTCCGGCGCCTCTGCCGGAGCCGCCCGTCTGCCCGGCGCCGCCGGAGCCGCCCGTCTGCCCGGCGCCGCCGGCGCCGCCCGTCTGCCCGGCGCCGCCAGCGCCGCCCGTCTGCCCAACGCCGCCAGCGCCGCCCGTCTGCCCAGCGCCGCCAGCGCCGCCCGTCTGCCCAGCGCCGCCAGCGCCGCCCGTCTGCCCAACGCCGCCCGTCTGCCCAGCGCCGCCAGCGCCGCCCGTCTGCCCAGCGCCGCCAGCGCCGCCCGTCTGCCAGGAGCCGCCAATGCCGCCCGTCAGCCAGGGGCCGCCAGTGCCGCCCGTCAGCCAGGGGCCGCCAGTGCCGCCCGTCAGCCAGGGGCCGCTAGGGCCGCTAGAGCCCCTCCGCCCGGAGCAGCTGCCCCTCTGTCCCGAGCTGCTGCCGCCCCTCGGTCCCGAGCTGCTGCCGCCCCTCGGTCCCGAGCTGCTGCCGCCCCTCGGTCCCGAGCTGCTGCCGCCCCTCGGTCCCGAGCTGCTGCCGCCCCTCTGTCCCGAGCAGCTGCCGCCCCTCTGTCCCGAGCAGCTGCTTCACCTCTGTCCCGAGCTGCCCCTCTGTCCCAAGCAGCCCCTCTGTCCAGTGGGGTCATTGAGAGGGGTGGGCATGGTGAGTAAGCCACGGAGGCGGACAATAAGGCGGACTAAGACAATGGCGAAGTGGGGTCCGCGTCCCGCGCCAGAGCCGCCACCGCGGACAGACGCCCACCCAGACCCTCCCCTATAGGTCAAGGTTTTGCGGCCGGAGTCCGCACCTTTGGGGGGGGGGGTACTGTCACGTTCTGACCTCTATTTCCTTTGTTTTGCATTTATTTAGTATGGTCAGGGCGTGAGTTGGGTGGGCAGTCTGTTTGTTTTTCTATGTTTTGGGGCAGTTCTATGTTTTCGGCCTAGTATGGTTCTCAATCAGAGGCAGGTGTCATTAGTTGTCTCTGATTGAGAATCATACTTAGGTAGCCTGGGTTTCACTGTTTATTTGTGGGTGATTGTTCCTGTCTTTGTGTAGTGTTCACCAGATAGGCTGTATTAGGTTTTGAGTTCTCACGTTTCTTGTTTTTTCGTTAGTTTGTTCATGTATAGTGTCGTAAATAAAATACAATGAACAACCACCACGCTGCGCTTTGGTCCGCCTCTACTTCACAAGAAGAGAATCGTTACAGTATGTCTTAATTAAAAGGGGCAGTGTTGTATTTTGAGACAGGCTTGAATATGCAAGTAAGCCAATAGGCAGAGTCTAATTCACTGTATGGTAATAATAATACATTTAATTTTGTAAAGTGATTTCTTGCATTATACAACACAATACAATGCAATTTACAGTCACATATTTGGCCCATGCAGTTACAGACCAAGTAAAAAATTATGAATTTATGTCAAGCCCTTCATAATATAAAAACGTCTCAGGCAATGTATGTCTGCATTGAACACCACAGAGGCTATAGTGTAGGCTATATCATAAAAAATAAAAAAAATCCTATCAATGGGAAGAGGTTAAGGGATTTGCTCCATTGGTTTTGTTGGTAAGCCTACATTTTGCTCAGATAACCACAAAAGCCTATTGGCTACTGTCTAAAACTGTAAGGGTACAGCCTCAGTGTACCCTGTAAAGTTGCACAAAATTCTCACAATGTTAAAGTTTCCATTCACAAGACCTAAAATTTGCTCAGTGACCCAAAACATTAGGAGGAACATTGTCCACCACCATATTTTACAGTAGGTTTGAGGTTATTTTCTACATGTATCCTTCTTTTGACATAATCCCAATGCTGGTGTGCAATACTTCTCTGTGTATCCCACAATGCTTTTCCATGTGAGCATGCATGGAGAAGCAGCACAGTTGGATAAGGGAAACCGCTGGAGTCGCACAAAATGGAATATAATATATTTGTGTGCATTGTTGTGAATTGTTAGATACTACTGCACTGTAGGAGCTAGGAACACAAGCATACACCCACAATAACATCTGCTAAATATGTGTATGTGACCAATTTTTTTTTATTTGATAACATTTCTGATGAAGTTAGGAATAATACCATTTTGTGTGTACAACATCTAAAGGCCTGCATTACCATACTGAGAGTGTTAGTGTTTCTAAAATGACATACAGTACCAGTCAAAAGTTTGTAAACACCTACACCTCATTGCAGGGTTTTTCTTTATTTGGACTATTTCCTACATTGTAGAATAATAGTGAAGACAACAAAACTATTAAATAACACATATAGAATAATGTAGTAACCAAAAAAAGTGTGCAACAAATCAAAACATATTTTAGATTTTAGATTCTTCAAAGTACCACCATTTGCCTTGATGACAACTTTGCACACTCTTGGCATTCTCTCAACCAGCTTCATGAGGTAGTCACCTGGAATGCATTTCAATTATCAGGTGTGCCTTGTTAAAAATGTATTTGTGGAATGTCTTTCCTTCTTAATGCTTTTGAGCTAATCAGTTGTGTTGTGACAAGGTAGGGGGGGTATACAGAAGATAGCCCTATTTGGTAAAAGACAATCCATCATTACTTTAAGACATGAAGGTCAGTCCATCTGGAAAAATACAAGAACTTTACATACACTTAGGTTGGAGTCATTAAAACTCGTTTTTCAACCACTCCACAAATTTCTTGTTAACAAACTATAGTTTTGGCAAGTCGGTTAGGACATCTACTTTGACAAGTAATTTTTCCAACAATTATTTACAGACAGATTATTTCACTTGTAACTCACTGTATCACAATTCCAGTAGGTCAGAAGTTTACATACACTAAGTTGACTGTGCCTTTAAACAGCTTGGAAAATTCCAGAAAATGATGTCATCGCTTTAGACGCTTCTGATAGGCTAATTGACATCATTTGAGTCAATTGGAAGTGTACCTGTGGATGTATTTCAAAGCTGACCTTCAAACACCCACGGCGCCGACAGAGATGGCCGCCTCGCTTCGCGTTCCTAGGAAACTATGCAGTATTTTATTTATTTACGTGTTATTTCTTACATTGGCACCCCAGGTAATCTTAGGTTTTATTACATACAGTCGGGGGGAACTGTATGAGAGCAACGTCAACTCACCATCATTACGACCAGGAATACGACTTTCCCGAAGCGGATCCTCTGTTTTGCCCAACAACCAGGACAATGGATCGGATCCCAGCCGGCGAACCAAAACAACATCGCAGTAAAAGGGGCAGACGAAGCGATCTTCTGGTCAGGCTCCGGAGACAGGCACATCGCGCACCGCTCCCAATGTCCAGTATCTTGACAACAAGGTTGATGAAATCCGAGCAAGGGTAGCATTCCAGAGAGACATAAGAGACTGTAACGTTCTTTGCTTCACGGAAACATGGCTCACTCGAGACACACTATCGGAGTCGGTACAGCCAGCTTGTCACATTCGTCATAACGAGGAGACAAAGGCGCAGCATGATAAGAATACATTCTTTTAATTAAACAAAGAAAATGTAACAAAACAAACGTGACGCTACAATAACAAGTGCTGACAGGCAACTACACATAGACAATAACCCACAAAACCAAAAATGGTATCCTAAATAGGATCCCCAATCAGAGACAACGATAAACAGCTGTCTCTGATTGAGAACCAATTCAGGCCACCATAGACCTACTATAAACCTAGACTAACAAACACCCCTAGATATGCAAAAAGCCTAGACGGAACAAACAAGCATACCCACCCTCATCACACCCTGACCTTACCAAAATAATACATAAAACATAAATAACTAAGGTCAGGGCGTGACAAAGCTAGTTTCTTCTTATGATTAACGAGATGTGGTGTGATCATAACAACATACAGGAACTCAAGTCCTTCTGTTCATCTGACTTAGAATTCCTCACAATCAAATGTCGACCGCATTATCTACCAAGAGAATTCTCTTCGATTGTAATCACAGCCGCATATATTCCGCCCCAAGCAGACACATTGATGGCCCTGAACGAACTTTATTTGACTCTATGTAAACTGGAAACCACATATCCTGAGGCTGCATTCATTGTAGTAGCTGGGGATTTTAACAAGGCTAATCTGAAAACAAGACTCCCTAAATTCTATCAGCATATCAATTGTGCTACCAGGGCTGGTAAAAAACTCTGGATAATTGTTATTCTAACTTCCACAATGCATATATGGCCCTCCCCGCCATCCTTTCAGGAAAAGCTGACCACGACTCCAAAATAAAAGAACTGAGAGTTTCTTTAAGTGCAGTCGCAAAAACCATCAAGCGCCATAATGAAACTGTCTCTCATGAGGACTGCCACAGGAAAGGAAGACCCAGAGTTAACTCTGCTGCAGAGAATAAGTTAATTAGAGTTAACTGCACCTCAGATTGCAGCCCAAATAAATGATTCACAGAGTTCAAGTAACAGACACATCTCAACATCAACTGTTCAGGGGAGACTGGGTGAATCAGGCATTCACGGTCAAATTGCTGCAAAGAAAAAACTACTAAAGGACACCAATAAGAGAAAGAGACTTGCTTGGGCCAAAAAAAACACAAGCAATGGACATTAGACCGGTGGAAATCTGTCCTTTAGTTTGATGATTCCAAATTTGAGATTTTTGGTTCCAACCGCCGTGTCTTTGAGCTGCAGAGTATGTGAACGGATGATCTCCGCTTGTGTGGTTCCCACCGTGAAGCATGGAGGAGGAGGTGTGATGGTGTTGGTGTGCTATGTTGGTGACAATATCAGTGATTTATTTAGAATCCAAGGCACACTTGTAGCGGTATTTATTAGAGAGGGGTAAAGAAAGCTTTTGTTCGGGCGCCAGGCAGGTATTAACCATGCCGAAAGGAAAAGAGTAGACTAGAGAGAACCACTACCAGACCCACACACATCAGCAGAAGAGACTGCCTAGAGTGTAGCCTGTTTACCAGATAGCCAGTGGAGAGAAAAGAGAATACACACCATATAAAACCCACATCACAGCACAGGGGTAACCCAAACAAGAATACCTCATACAATAATACTAATACTAATAATGGCATAGCAATTCAACAGCAACTTCATACAAGAACGAACCCAGTCATCAACATAGGATTTGCAATAATCTGTATTATTGTCTAGTGGATGAGTGCAGAGGGTATGAATGTGGGGGGTGTTCATCAACACAACAAAGGCCTTAAAAATGTCCAGTCTTCTCGGCCACATGTCATTAGTACATCTCAATACAGTTCACATAACAATACCCAACTTGCAAGCAACCTCCCTTTTAACTAAAATGTCCAAATACTTCTGGCAGGGCAATAATAGTCCAGCTCTAATGAACTTCAATAGGAAGTGCATTGGAAAAATAGAGAGTCTGTTGCAGGGTAAAGCACTGGAACGACAGAGGGAAGAGAAAAAGAGAGATCTTAGCTGTGGTCTTCAGGCGTGCAGGTGTACTGTCTGACTGTCCGATGGTTTGTTGGTTTGTATGTTAAAGCTTCGCAACAATGTTGCTTCTAATCCATGCGATCCATAACGGGCGTGGTCCCAAACGAAAACAACCACGACCTAGAGCGATTACACCGATGATTGAGTTAAATACTCTATAAACTACACACGCTGAAAACAAACAAAACTACTGCAGCACAGCACACACAATCAAACTGTCGCGCCACCAAAGAGCCCCTCCCCAAAGAGCTGAACGAGCTCTCTTTATTTTCTCCTTCCTTACTGCTCACGCGCTCTTAAAGTGGCAGTGCACGGTGAAGGCTCCGTGCAGATTTCGCCACACTCCTCCCCCCATGAAAAAACAATGCCTGTAGAAACAGAGAGGATGCAGGCTTTGACAGGTTCATGTTCCTGCTACACAAAACCAGGGAAGTCCTCCTCATCAGAGTCCTCCACGAAGAGGTCCTGCAGGTGTTGCTTTTGACTGCGATCCAGCTCTTCTGCCGTAGGGTAGCAGGGCTTTAGGTCAACAACATGCACTGTCCTGACATCTTCCCCAGTGTCCTCCAAACAGACCAAGTAGTTCACTGGTCCCAACTGCTGCACTACACGGTATGGACCTTTCCATCTCGAAGCTAGCTTGGCAGTGAACTTCTTAGATGCCTTTGACAGATGATGTGAACATACCCAGACACGAGACTGGGGTGGAAAACACATCTCGTCTATGTTTGTCATAGTTTCTCAGCTGTCGTTGTTTGGCTTTGGTTTTGCTGGCCTCCACTCTGGCTAGCAAGGTGTGGTGGTGTTGTACGGCATCAAACGCTGGGCAGTCAGGTGAAACATTCGAACTTTGCAAGACCCTGTCCATCGGACCTTTTAGTGGTCTTCCCAGGTGGAGTTCGGCGGGAGTGACCCCAGAAGTCTCCTGCACGGCAGAGTTCAGTGCAAAGCGAAATTCAGGGAGATGCTGATCCCACCTTGTGTGCTGATCCCCCACGAATGAAGCAATCATCCCCTTCAGGGTTCGGTTTACCCTCTCAGTCAGGTTGGTCTGAGGATGATAGGCTGTGGTCGGCTTGGCAATTACACCCCAGTAGGTACAGAGCTCTTTGTATATTCCTGATATGAACTGCGGACCTCGGTCAGAGAGGATTTGGTCCGGAATTCCGAATCTGGTAAAAACCTCCCTTCGCAGAATTAGAGCAATGGCTGATGCAGTGGCTTTGCGGAGGGGAAACAACTCCACCCAGTGTGTGTAGTAGTCCACTACCACCAATAAAAATTCATTCCGTGTCCCCCGGCTGGGAGGAAAAGGTCCCATGAGGTCAATTCCCAACATTTCATTTGGATGGTTCACCACGGTCTGCTGCATTTTCCCAGCAGGTCTGCCAATATCTGGTTTGTATTTCTGGCAGACTTCACACTGCTGTACAAACTTCCGGGTATCAACCCACATGCCTGGCCAGTAAACCACCTCTTGTAGTCTTCGATAAGTTTTAAAAACTCCAAGATGGCCACTCATGGGATTGGCATGATAAGCTTGGATTATCTGGTCACACAATGTAGAGGGAATGAAGACGCGATAATGGGTGCTGTGTATTCCATCCCCTCTTGGAGTTTTTCGATACACTTTATCCTGAATTATGCTATACTTATCATTGAAGCGACTCTTGGAGTCTTCTTCAGACAGACTCTTGTGGATCGCCATGATGGCAGCATCCTTCTTCTGTGCTCTCCATACACTCTCATCATCCAGAGGAAAGGAATCATCCAGACATTTAGCGGTAGTATAGGTACTGCACAAGGGAGGACAAACATTGGCAGTCTCTGTAATCCGAGAAAGGGCATCTGGTACAACGTTCAGTTTTCCTTTGCGGTACTCAATGATGAAGTCAAACTTCTGCAGTCTGATAGACCAGCGAATAAGACGGCTGTTGGTCTTGCCTGATGCCAGAACCCACTGCAGAGCAGCGTGGTCTGTGACAACGGTGAAGATCTTTGCCTCCAAGTAGTAGCTCCATTTCTCCAAAGCCCAGACCACAGCGAGGCATTCCCTTTCAGTCGTTGAATAATTCCTCTCGGCTGAATTAAGGGTGCGACTTGCATAGGCAAGAACTTCTTTTGTTCCAAGTCCTGTTTGTTGAGCCAAGACTGCTCCAAGTCCTGTTTGACTTCCATCCGTGTACACAATGAAATTAGCATTCAGGTTAGGATGTCCAAGCACTGGAGGAGTAATTAGACTGTTTTTGAGTGCTTCAAATGCACCTTGGCATGCAGGGGTCCATTGGAATTTCACACCTTTCTTCTTAAGGTGATTGAGGGGTTCGGCTACCTTTGAAAAGTCAGGCACAAACCTGTGGTACCATCCAGCCATACCCAGAAACCGCTGAACAGCCTTGAGGGATGTGGGAATTGAGAATTCCTGCACGGCTGCAACTTTGGCTGGATCTGCATGGATACCTTCAGCATTAACCACATGACCAAGGAACTTGAGTTCTGGCAGACAGAAACGACACTTCTTCAAGTTCAAGGTCAAACCTGCAGCCTTTAGTCTGTCGAAGACGGACTGAATGTCTTGCAGATGTTCCGCGACAGAGGAGGAGTAGATTATGATGTCATCCAGATACACAAGACAATTTCTACCCCTCAGATCTCCCAGGACAGTCTCCATCAACCTTTGGAAGGTTGCTGGAGCATTCTTCAAACCAAAAGGCATGACTTTGAAGGAGTACAAACCAGCAGGGGTGACAAAGGCAGTCTTGTCCTGACTAGCAGGATCCATTGACACCTGCCAATAGCCACTGTTCAGATCCAGATTACTAAAGATGGATGCTCCTGCCAGAGATTCCAGTATGTCATTTATGTTTGGTAGAGGGTAGGCATCGCTTTCTGTTATGGCATTCGGCTTCCTGTAGTCCACACAGAATCGATATCCACCATCTTTCTTAGGAATCAGGACAACCGGAGAAGCCCATCCGGAAAAAGAAGGTTCCACAATTCCATTCTCCAACATGCTTTTGAGCTGTTCATTGAGAGAATGGCCAGTTTGGCGGGGGACAGCCTGTAGGGACGCTGCTTAATAAGGACCTCATGCCGGGTATAGATTTTGTGTTTGAAGACGGTTGTACGGCCGAGTGTAAGAGTACAGACCTCACTGTTCACGTCCAACATCTGGGATAGCTGCCACCTTTCATCATCCGACAGACATGCCTGTTCCACTGCTTGTTTGATGTAGAAATCAGCATCAGGTTTGCTTTTGCTCTCGGATAGAAGGGGGGGTACGGCGGTAATCAGGGTGATAGTTGGGTTCTCAGACTTCACTGGTGGAACATGTTTTTGTCTTTGTCTCTTTATATTTTCTCTGTTTCTGACTTGACCTTGTCCGGACTCTGCATAATGTAGCAGGCTCCAACCTGAAATCAGTGCATTACCAGGTTGAAATGGATGAGGCTGAGAATAGTCAGAGTGCAGCCGATAGGAGGGTTCGGACATCGAGATGGTCAGTCCACTGAAGAACAGGAAGTCTAGGCCAAGGACTACAGCAAATGCAAGGCTTGAATCTGCAAGAATAGCCACAGGAAGGTTAATAGTCTCACCATGCAGTTTTATTATTATACTAATCCAGCCCAAGGGAGTGGTAGGTTCTCCATTGGCCAAGTACAATGGTCCCTCCTCCCAGGTTCGTGGCTCCTCATGAGGTAATGCTATGTTCTGCCACAGGGCCTCTTGCATCAGGGTGTAAGATGCCCCTGTGTCGATTATGGCCTTCCCTCTCCAGTTCCTAACAGTCAGAGGAACCAATAGTTGTTGCGGAATAGGAATAAGACCGCTAGCTGTGCTGTCTAAAGGCTTCATGGTGGGCATTAAGGCTGACCCAATTGTATGCAAGCCACCACGCCTGTCTAGACTTTCAGTCTTCGGTCCTTTCTGACCTTTTCCTGAATCCTGACGCTGGACATAGAGCGGGCAAGAATCTGGAGGATGTTGGACTTTACACCTCCAACACATAACTGGACTTTTGTCCTGGATCTTGGGTACAAATATCTGAGACGGTTTAGCCCCAGGAGAGTTATTGGTATACTGGGATGAGGGAACCGGGTTTTTAGTTTGGAGGTGGCGCTTCCAGTCCTTCTCAAACTGAGTCCCAAGACGCACCAGATCATCCACATTTTGCACACGTTCTCGAAGTTGACTAGCAAGGCGGGGAACCATGTTCTTAAGAAGGAGTTTGACCATCTCCTGCTCAGTAATGTCAGCCTTCCATCTCCTACATAGAACTCGATAGGAGAAGGCAAAGTCCCGTATTGGCTCTGCTTCACCCTGGACTCTGTTACGAACACGTTCCGCCAGTTCATCCCCATAGTCCTCTGAGAGGAAGGCTAAGAGGAATATTTTTTGAAACTCCTCCCAGGTTGACACATGTTCACGGGCTATCTCCCACCAGTCTCTTGCTGTACCATGGAGAACACTGCGGAGGGTGGCAAGAACCTCCAAGTCAGTAAGGGGCCGGATAGAAAGAAAATCATTACACTTAGATAAGAAAAACAGTGGATCAACATCATCTTCTGGGCTGCCAAAAGTGGGGAAAAGGAGTTTGATAGGGAGGGAGCGCTCTAGAGGAGGCATGACAGTGGCAGCGGGAGTTCTGTTATTTAACAGTATCTTCAGAGGGGTTTTTGTAGTACTACCTGTTCCTATTACCTTACTGGCCAAGCCAGTGGCAGAGGTAAAACCTGAGGGAGGTGCAGAAGATTTGTCCAGAAGGGAAAAGCACTGCATTACCTCCTGGTGCAGCCCTTCCAGTTGAAGGTCTGTGGCCTTCTGTGCTTTTTCCATCTCATTAACGGTGTCCTTTTGAGTCTGTTCAATCAATAATCGTAGTTCCCCTGTGAGAGAGAGTTCTTCATGTCCTCCATAACTTCCTTCAGATAAGAACACACTCCCTTCACAACAGAGGCTGACTCCTCTGCTCTCTGTTTTTGTTCGTCCTCAAGAAAGAGTATGACTTGATGATGGTTAGTTTCCATTTGTGTTTTGAACCGGTGCAGTTTTCCTTGAATATCCTGCTTCAGAGAATCTTGTAAATATTTCTGTCTCTGAACAATTTGTTGTTGGTTTTCCTCCATTTGACAGGGAAGGTAATCCAACCTCCTCTGCACATCTGTCTGATGAGCCTCCACACATTCACTGAGTTTGTGAATGGCATTCTCCTGCATTGTCAAACTATGATTGGTGTGTGTCCATTGATGTTCCAGTTGTCCAGTGATCACAGAGACACCTCTCCCAGTCTCTCTGGACAGGGTAACCGGAAGGGTTTGAGGGGAGGGTAATGGTGGAGATGTTATAGGTGAGCCAGAAACCTGGGGATTAGAGTCAGTGCTATCCAACTCCATTAGTTCATCAAGTCCTTCCACAATGAAAGAATCCCGAACATGATTACCATCAGGTGTGTCCACATTGACACAGTATGGGGTTCCAACAAAAGACATGATTCAACCTTGTGTGGATGGTGTCATGGGTGTTTCTCTTCAAGTCCCTGTTCGGGCGCCAATTCTGTAGCGGTATTTATTAGAGAGGGGTAAAGAAAGCTTTTTTTCGGGCGCCAGGCAGGTATTAACCATGCCGAAAGGAAAAGAGTAGACTAGAGAGAACCACTACCAGACCCACACACATCAGCAGAAGAGACTGCCTAGAGTGTAGCCTGTTTACCAAATAGCCAGTGGAGAGAAAAGAGAATACACACCATATAAAACCCACATCACAGCACAGGGGTAACCCAAACAAGAATACCTCATACAATAATACTAATACTAATAATGGCAGAGCAATTCAACAGCAACTTCATACAAGAACGAACCCAGTCATCAACATAGGATTTGCAATAATCTGTATTATTGTCTAGTGGATGAGTGCAGAGGGTATGAATGTGGGGGGTGTTCATCAACACAACAAAGGCCTTAAAAATGTCCAGTCTTCTCGGCCACATGTCATTAGTACATCTCAATACAGTTCACATAACAATACCCAACTTGCAAGCAACCTCCCTTTTAACTAAAATGTCCAAATACTTCTGGCAGGGCAATAATAGTCCAGCTCTAATGAACTTCAATAGGAAGTGCATTGGAAAAATAGAGAGTCTGTTGCAGGGTAAAGCACTGGAACGACAGAGGGAAGAGAAAAAGAGAAAAAGAGAGATCTTAGCTGTGGTCTTCAGGCGTGCAGGTGTACTGTCTGACTGTCCGATGGTTTGTTGGTTTGTATGTTAAAGCTTCGCAACAATGTTGCTTCTAATCCATGCGATCCATAACGGGCGTGGTCCCAAACGAAAACAACCACGACCACGCGATTACACCGATGATTGAGTTAAATACTCTATAAACTACACACGCTGAAAACAAACAAAACTACTGCAGCACAGCACACACAATCAAACTGTCGCGCCACCAAAGAGCCCCTCCCCAAAGAGCTGAACGAGCTCTCTTTATTTTCTCCTTCCTTACTGCTCACGCGCTCTTAAAGTGGCAGTGCACGGTGAAGGCTCCGTGCAGATTTCGCCACACACTTAATCAGCATGGCTACAACAGCATTCAGCAGCAATACGTCATCCCACCTGGTTTGCGCTTATTGGGACTATTATTAGTTTTTCAACAGGACAATGACCCAATACACCTCCAGGCTGTGTAAGTGCTATTTGACCAAAAAAGAGAGTGACTGCATCAGATGACCTGGCCTCCACAATCTCCCGACCTCAACCCAATTGAGATAGTTTGGGATGAGTTGGACAGCAGAGTGAATGTAGACATGTAGAAAATAGTACAAATAAAGAAAATCCCTTGAATGAGTAGGTGTGTCTGAAGTTTTGACTGGTACTATATGTTGGTGTTTTTGGAACCTTTGTTCATGTTTTTCTATGCCCCTACAACTGCTGAACGAGCATGAGGAAGTATATCGCTGTTAGGGTAAGTTTCTCAAAAACAAGTGAGATCACACTGGGCACTTCTATATCATGCCATTTACATCAAAAATAAAGTGAACTTCTCCTTAAAGACGTCATTTATTATTTGGCCAGTGGGGATCAGAGATGAAGCTAGATGACTGCTGTGTGGACCTCAAGAGACTCCTTCAGCTCCCCTTAGCTCTCCATTGGCATCTGGATCTGGGTAAGACCCGGTCCACACACCTCTTTGAGTGCTAATTATACTTGCTGGGCTAGATTACTCCTTTAATTAGGCATGTTCAACCCTCAGTCACTTTAATGGCTCTTTTTGGACACATGGTCCAGTAGCCATGCAACAGCAATTGAGGATTATGACTGTTGAATGCTTAATTGATCATAATTCAAGGACAACATCAGCCCCAACCAATCGAAAATCCTGACTATTGACTATGTTTGACTGAATGCTTGTCAATGGAACCTAATCATCCTATTCACTCATCCATTTCTTTCTTCTGTTTTGTCTGTTTGGGTTGTAAAGGTTCAGTCCTTCTGATGACGCAAGTGGTCATGCTGTTTTAATCCCATTTCCATGGACCTCTTGCTTCCCTATCTCCCAGCAGACAGAGGAGGCCTGATGCCAGCAGCAGCCCCAAATAGACACGGTAAGGAGTGGAGAGAGAAAGGGAAAGTGAGGGAAAGCGATTCCATCCATCTGAGAAAGCCCTGAGTATTTGGCATCAAATGTAAATGGATTAGAAAGTGCTTGCTGCCCAGTGCCCGGGTTCATCCAACACCTCCCTGCCTGCCTGGTCGGAGACTTTTCCAGAAGCCTCTATGGACACGTGAAAGACAAGGTAGACATCTTCGACTGCCGCGACACATTCTGATGTAATGACACATTTCCCTTACCTCAGGACCCTCACCAATTACATTGATTGATTCTGAATGAAGTGGCCAGGCCAGCACTTTTATAACAGTCTACCCTCATCACAATGTACCCAATCATGGTACATCGTTTTATGTCTACTTCCTTTTTATCTCCAGGTTTCGGTAAAAGCTGAGGGATGGCCCTTATAGAAATGTAACCACTCTCAAATTCATAGACAGAGCTATGAATTCCACTTCAAATCGTACAGTATGTTATAAATTTGTAAGTGCTTAAAATCCTAATCTCTTTAAACTGTCTACATAACAGATTTTTCTGGAGGGAAGGAAAAATATGGATATGGGCCAAATCCTGCCACTTGCATAAACCATATTACTTGTGTCTCTGGTTTAAAGACAGATATGGCAGCATATTTTTCATACGTGTGATTTCATAATGGTGATTTATGGAATTGCATGCCATGTTATACAGTGCCTTGCGAAAGTATTCGGCCCCCTTGAACTTTGCGACCTTTTGCCACATTTCAGGCTTCAAACATAAAGATATAAAACTGTATTTTTTGTGAAGAATCAACAACAAGTGGGACACGTCATGAAGTGGAACGACATTTATTGGATATTTCAAACTTTTTTAACAAATCAAAAACTGAAAAATTGGGCGTGCAAAATTATTCATCCCCCTTAAGTTAATACTTTGTAGCGCCACCTTTTGCTGCGATTACAGCTGTAAGTCGCTTGGGGTATGTCTCTATCAGTTTTGCACATCGAGAGACTGACATTTTTTCCCATTCCTCCTTGCAAAACAGCTCGAGCTCAGTGAGGTTGGATGGAGAGCATTTGTGAACAGCAGTTTTCAGTTCTTTCCACAGATTCTCGATTGGATTCAGGTCTGGACTTTGACTTGGCCATTCTAACACCTGGATATGTTT
Organism: Oncorhynchus clarkii lewisi; assembly: GCF_045791955.1. Classification (NCBI taxonomy): domain Eukaryota; kingdom Metazoa; phylum Chordata; class Actinopteri; order Salmoniformes; family Salmonidae; genus Oncorhynchus; species Oncorhynchus clarkii. The sequence goes on along the minus strand of NC_092175.1, from coordinate 21,084,982 downwards.
ATTTTTGAACCATTCCATTGTAGATTTTGCTTTATGTTTTGGATCATTGTCTTGTTGGAAGACAAATCTCCGTCCCAGTCTCAGGTCTTTTGCAGACTCCATCAGGTTTTCTTCCAGAATGGTCCTGTATTTGGCTCCATCCATCTTCCCATCAATTGTAACCGTCTTCCCTGTCCCTGCTGAAGAAAAGCAGGCCCAAACCATGATGCTGCCACCACCATGTTTGACAGTGGGGATGGTGTGTTCAGGGTGATGAGCTGTGTTGCTTTTACGCCAAAACATAACGTTTTGCATTGTTGCCAAAAAGTTCAATTTTGGTTTCATCTGACCAGAGCACCTTCTTCCACATGTTTGGTGTGTCTCCCAGGTGGCTTGTGGCAAACTTTAAACAACACTTTTTATGGATATCTTTAAGAAATGGCTTTCTCTTGCCACACTTCCATAAAGGCGAGATTTGTGCAATATACGACTGATTGTTGTCCTATGGACAGAGTCTCCCACCTCAGCTGTAGATCTCTGCAGTTCATCCAGATTGATCATGGGCCTCTTGGCTGCATCTCTGATCAGTCTTCTCCTTGTTTGAGCTGAAAGTTTAGAGGGACGGCCAGGTCTTGGTAGATTTGCAGTGGTCTGATACTCCTTCCATTTCAATATTATCGCTTGCACAGTGCTCCTTGGGATGTTTAAAGCTTGGGAAATCTTTTTGTATCCAAATCCGGCTTTAAACTTCTTCACAACAGTATCTCGGACCTGCCTGGTGTGTTCCTTGTTCTTCATGATGCTCTCTGCGCTTTTAACGGACCTCTGAGACTATCACAGTGCAGGTGCATTTATACGGAGACTTGATTACACACAGGTGGATTGTATTTATCATCATTAGTCATTTAGTTCAACATTGGATCATTCAGAGATCCTCACTGAACTTCTGGAGAGAGTTTGCTGCACTGAAAGTAAAGGGGCTGAATAATTTTGCACGCCCAATTTTTCAGTTTTTGATTTGTTAAAAAAGTTTGAAATATCCAATAAATGTTCCACTTCATGATTGTGTCCCACTTGTTGTTGATTCTTCACAAAAAAATACAGTTTTATATCTTTATGTTTGAAGCCTGAAATGTGGCAAAAGGTCGCAAAGTTCAAGGGGGCCGAATACTTTCGCAAGGCATTGTATGCCTACAAATACGTCACAATGCTGCAGACACCTTGGGGAAAACGTAAGCTGACGCCTAGCTCCTTCACAGCCATATAAGGAGTCATTGCCATGAGGCGGTTTCAAAAAATGCGGCACTTCCTGATTGGATTTTTATCTGGGTTTTTTCTGTAACATCAGTTCTGTGGCACTCACAGACAATATCTTTGCAGTTTTCCAAAGCTGTCAATTATATGCATATTCGAGCATCATTTCGTGACAAAATATCTTGTTTAAAACGGGAACGTTTTTCATCCAAAAATTAAAATGTGCCCCCTCCCCTATATCCAAGAAGTTAAAGATAATTGTTTTGTGTTCCTGTTTGAGCTGGAGAAGAAGATGTATGTTTTGGTCTTGGGAGATTTTCATTGATTATGTTGGAGTGTTTGTGTTGCCCAAATGCCCTCAATAGAGAACTGTGTTCAATCAAGAAAACCTACTCCTGACTCGTTTATTCCACCTTCCCGCTTTAGAGTGACGCCCAATTACTTGGTCCTCTCACAATAATTATAAATAATGTTTGTTCATTAGGAAGGGGTTATGTAGCATAGACCTAGGAAGAAAGGAATGTATGTGTGTTTCGAAAGAGAACAGAGAGGAGCATTAACCTATGTTTGAACCGACCTGGCTGTAACTCTGGGGAGATTAGATAAGACAGGGAGAGCCCCTCCAGAGCTCTCGTATCTGGGGAGACTGGAACTGTCAGCTGAGTGGTAATAAACTGTGGTGAGACTCATGAGAAAATCCCTATGTTGGTGTGTATGGTAAGAAAGTTATAAAAGGAATGTCTTTGTATATGTACAGCAGCGCTCTCGTAAATAAACCTTACTGACTATTGTAAACTGGCCTCTGTATATTTCATTTCTATAAGAACCTTACAAATTCTTAGTAATAGACGGAGTGTTTTAAGTGAAGTTCAGTTTATGAACATTAAAAACAAAATTCACATGACACAGGTTCTTGTCCAGTTCTGGGATTTAGATCACAACAGACTAGTATATTTTCCTGGGCCTGGAAATTATTGATCTTCCCCTCTAGGATGGAGAAGCTCTCTTCATTAAGAACAAATTCTTATTTTCAATGATGGCCTAGGGGTAGTTCAGGAGTAGAACGACAGATTTGTACCTTGTCAGCTCGGGGGTTTGAACTTGCAACCTTCTGGTTACTAGTCCAACGCTCTAACCACTAGGCTGCCCTGCAGCCACTTTGTTAAGTTACAGCCTTATTCTAAAATTGTTTAGTTTTTCCCCCTCATTAATCTGCACACAATACCCCATAATGACAAAACAAAAACAGTTTTTTAGAAATGTTTGCAAATGTATTAAAAATAAAGAACTAAAATATCACATTTACATAAGTATTCAGTCCCTGTGAAGCACCTTTGGCAGCGATTACAGCCTTGAGTCTTTTGGGGTATGACTCTACAAACTCGTATTAGGGGAGTTTTTCCCATTCTTCTCTGCAGATCCTCTCAAACTCTGTCAGCTTGGATGGGGAGTGCTGCTGCACAGAACTTTTCAGGTCTCTTCAGGTCTCTCAGGTCTCTCTCAGACCTATGTCCCTCCTGCCCACCCTATGCCCCCCAGTTCCGCAAAGAGGGTCTCAACACGAAAGTTGGCCATGAGCAGGCAAACAGGCCCAACCCCAACTCTTACACTAGCCCAAGCCAATGGCGTGTGTCAGATGCTCAGCAGGCTCTGCTCACACTAACTAGTCTGAGGCCAAACCACACGAGTAACATTGGAAACTTTATGGAATACAAAGCCTTTACTATCTCATCCTGGAAAATCCACGGCCTGAGGTCATTGAGGAGATGGACCCACTGGTTGCCCTCTATGTTTCAGAGAGCTGATAGTCCCAAACTACCAGGTGTAGTAGTGGTATAGAGCAGACCTAACTCACTCTATTAAATTAATGAAAACAGGAACATTGTACATTTGTCTAGAAATTCAAAAGGAAATAATCTCAAAAAAGAAAAATGTCCTTGTGTGTGCTACCTATATCTCCCCACCAGAATCCGTATACTGACTTGCCTAGTTAAATAAAGGTAAAATAAAATAAATAAAATTAAAAAGTGGAAAAAGTCAAAGGGTCTGAATACTTTCCGAATGCACTAAACGTCTAAACGGAGCCATGTCGGAAGGCACTCCTTTCTGCTCCCTAAATATAGTTATGTCAGACTTTTGGAGAGCGTGGTGACTGCATAAGGGATGAGGCCCTGAGAGAGAACACGTAAGGTTGCAGTTAAACTTTACAAAGGTCACAAAGGTCTCAGTCAAATCAAATGTCCTGCATGCAACACCCCTCTGTCTGGACTAGGTGACCTCAATGTCAAAAACAACATGTGACATCTAGCCTCAGCGTCAGAGTTCTGGGCCCTTGGAGGAAAACGTGACCACGTGATGTGTGTTAAATTGTGAAATTGATCAGATCAGTAATGGGATGACTGGGGCCAGATGATGCTCTAATATACTTATCCCTGGACACACTGCTCTTCATGCAGGGTAATGGCTGTATTTTTCCTTACTAGGTTAGTTTTCTTTAGACAATAAATGGTGGGGGGGTGAGATATCCTGTTGATGGTTATGGTACGATTACGATACAGCATAGGAATACTACACATGTTTTTCATCTTATTATTACAAGCTGTTGTTGATAAACCATTCCTACACTGTTTTGATTGGGGTCACACAGTACAGTACGCCATACTAAGCCTTATTGGGGCGGCAGGGTAGCCTAGTGGTTAAGAGTGAGTAACCGGAAGGTTGCAAGTTCAAACCCCCGAGCTGACGAGGTACAAATCTGTCGTTCTGCCCCTGAACAGGCAGTTAACCCGCTGTTCCTAGGCCGTCATTGAAAATAAGAATTTGTTCTTAACTGACTTGCCTAGTTAAATAAAGGTAAAATAAAAAATAAAAAATGTAATTATTGAGCCTTCTACATTGACTCAAATGTGCTTAGTATGTATAACCATGAGAAAAGGCATATTATTTAATTGATCCTGGTATTGTTTTGACGCATGTTTTTAAAACTACGAATAAAATAACCTTCATAGTCAATCTGCAGAGTTACGATCCAATATGTGACCCCTTTCAGGAAGCTAGGCATATGTAACAGGAGAGCCGTTTGAATATAAACTGTTTTTTTTAATCAAAATGTGTTTTTTGGCAGAAATGCCTACTCAAACTTATGAACGTTCAAGTGCCTTAATAACAAACTTTTATGCCATCTGTAAATATGAATAAAAGCCTAGTTGGTTTAGCCAAAGATAAAGACAGCAAACTTCCCGCTAGCCATAATTGACTGAGATAATGAGTGGGCTGGACATGCCGAGAGATGAGTTCGGATTGGTCTGCCATATAGCATGCTTCTGTCTCTTTGAGCTGGTCAGTATGTGTAGATAATCCTGTGTAACGCAGCTTTTAAAAAATGTATTGTGTATTAAAACCAAGACTTAGAGGTACCCAGCGTCACAGCTTCATTGCTCCAGACCACCGCAAGGGGGAGTTAGAGCACTCATTATGCATTTGGGTCCCAAGGTTTTTAAATGACCAATCATATCGAGTGGTTCCAATGACGAATTTGATGGGAGCCTCCCGTCCCTGGTGACTTTCTTCAGCAAAGATGTCGGACAAAATATTATGGTGGAAGCAAATGTAAGTAATTATAACGTCATAACGAGTCAAGCAAAACATTTACAATTGAGAGGAATATGTTAGTTAATGTAGAGACAAACAATTGTGCAAATGTTTTGGTCATAAAGTCTTAAAAAATTCAGTCATATTGAAATCAGGTGGATCAAACTCCATTCTTTGAATGATGCTGTGTCTGCATGTACAGTTGAAGTCAGAGGTTTACATACACCTTAGCCAAATACATTTAAACTCAGATTTTCACAATTCTTTACATGTAATCCTAGTAAAAATTCACTGTCTAAGGTCAGTTAGGATCACCGCTTTTTATTAATAATGTGAAATGTCAGAATAATAGCAAAGATAATGATTAATTTCAGCTTTTATTTCTTTGATCATTTTTTGTTTTGTTTTTTTGTTTGGAATTTTACCCCTTTTTCTCCCCAATTTCGTGGTATCCAATTGTTAGTAGCTACTATCTTGCGAGCCACTCAGGCGTAGAATGACGTGTGAAAGAGAGTGAGGAACGAGATGGGAGTAACAGTCCAGGCTATTTGCTCTGAGACTGGCCGAATAATGTAATGAAACAAGCTCGGAGCAGGTTTTGAACCCTCAACATTCTAGCCCGAAGTCCAGCACGCTGTCAATTGTGCCCAAATGTATTCATTGGGGTTGGGGCCGATTGTTTGCTAAAAACGCTTTATCAATTGGAATCTTTAACATGTGGAAAGGGGATTCAACCTTTATTCAACCTTTACTAAAGGTGCCCCCCCAATTTAAGCTAGGTGTGAACCCCCCCCTTCCCAATTTGCAAAGAATCATTTGTATCTATCTTTCCACATCTACTTACACACGTAGCTACCTACACACGGTTAATGTTCTGAAAAAAATTATATATATATTGTGACCACCCTCCCAATCTGTCTGCCGAATTCTTTCTCTTTGCTCTTGTTTTCCTTAATAGGATGTCGGTATGCGGAGCCGGGAGGGTCGTCAGAGAAATGGGACACACCTGGGCTCGGGTGTGTCCCAGGATAAATGCACCTCTTCCCCATTAATTTACTTTAGTTAATAAATATATTTTGTTATTCCGTATCTCCACGTTGTCTCCTTTTTTGTTATGAACTTTGAGCCTGTTCGTGACAAGTGGGGGCTCGTCCGGGATCATAAGGTTGGTTCCTAGACATTTTGGCGTATAGCACTTTGTTGCATTACGAAGGACTAATACTAGTGTTGTTGGGCTTACTAGTACGTGTGTTGTGTTTGGAAGAAAACGTGGAGTTCATGTTTGAGAACTCTGTAGGTGCTTTGTTTTGCATCTTTTGTTACAGCTTGTTTGAGTTGTAATGTTTGGTGCCCAGTACTGGTTGCCTTCGTTTGTTTGGTAAACTTGCCACAGCGGTGGTTGGTTGGTTGTGTGCTGCATTGGAGAGAGTGTATTGGTTAGTTTCCAGGCCCCTGCCCAGGCAGGAGACTCTTGCTCTACTCGCTGTTGGGACATTGGTCCGAGGAGGTGAGTACAATCGGCTGTGTACCTCAGTGGGCGATTTGGGTAGGGTAGTGACACTTGCTACCAGGAGCTATAGCCTTTCTTTTTCCCCTGTTAGGCTTAGCAACATGTTTCACTTTGGAATATGTTGGGCATGGTTATTTTGTTTGTTATTTCTGTGTGGTGTCTGTGGACTGAGCAGATGTCTCGGGGGCACATCTGTTGCTTGGGGGAATCTGCCAGCGTGCTGGGTGGTTTATTTCCTTGCCAGCAGGCTACAGTGCGTAATTACCCACTGCAAATCTGCACGAAGACTAAGGTTGAGTAACTGTAGGTTTTGGGGAAGCTCCATATATATCTCAGCTTTCTTCTGTGGTGCCAGTGTGATTGTCACTTCTCTTGTGGTCTGGTGTGTTCAGCAGAGGGAAAGAGCTAGATATATATATTTTTTGCATTTACTTCGGACTATGGCGTCTAATGTAGACGAGTTTATTCGCTTTCCATCAGAAGAACTGTTAGAATTATGTACTAAAGGACAGCTGTTGAAGATTGCTGAACACTACAAGGATGAAATTAGGTTGATATTGAAGGCCAATCTGATGAATGGTATTCTTGTAGTTACAACTGGGGCAGCATCTGCTGAGGACTCGCCGTCTCCCCGTAACGTTACAATGGCCTCTCCATCTGTTAGTCCTAGTAGTCTTCTTTTTGAACAGCAGAAAGAACTGCTTCTGTTACAGCTAGAACATGATCGTGAGAAGCTAGAGCACGATCGTGAGAAGCTAGAGCACGATCGTGAGAAGCTAGAGCACGGTCGTGAGAAGCTAGAGCACGACCGTGAGAAGCTAGAGCATGATCGTTGGAAGCTAGAGCATGATCGTGAGAAGCTAGTGCATGATCGTGGGAAGCTAGAGCATGATCTTGAGAAGTTAGAGCATGATCGTATATGAAAAGGAATTGGAATTTAAACAGGATATGGAGCATGCTAAAATCAAGCTGCGACAAGAGCGGCTATAACTGGTTAGGGAAGGAAAGCTCTCAGGGAAGAGTTTGCTCTGGGAAGGTGACCCAGATTTACCTAGGGGTCATTCCTCTTTTTGTCGTACCCAGGACACATTTGATATTGTTGGGAACTTACGGGTGTTGCCAAAATTTAATGAAGGACCCTGAGATATTCTTTTCATTGTTTGAGCGTGTTGCTGATGCTAGGACTTGGCCTGATTCTGACCGCACTTTAATGTTGCAGTGTGTTCGCTGGTAAAGAGCAGGAAGCATATTCAGCTCTTAGTGTAGCCGACAGTGTCCGTTATGATAAGGTTAAAATGACTGTGATTTACGAATTGGTCCCTGAGGCTTACCGCCAACGATTTAGAACTTTAAAAAGAGATAATAAACAGACTCATGTTGAGTTTGCTCAAGAGTTATCTTCACAGTTTAATCGCTGGTGTTCTGCCTGTGCAGTTATGACTTTCCAAGGGCTGTGTGATCTGATTATGCTAGAGCAATTTAAGAACACAATTCCTGATCAAAAAGCCATGTACATTAACGAACGAAAAGTAAAGACTGGCGCTGAAGCTGCGGTTTTGGCGGACAAGTATGTTTTGACTCCCAAAAGTGTCTTTGCAGAGTCCCGTATTAGGAGTGAGTGGGGGCGTTCGGAGAGATTTGGGCCTCACTCACCGAGATACTTTGGTCCATGGCAGAGTTTCATTCAACTAGGTTTGAGCCTGACTCCCGTGGTAAAGCTGACTTTGGTCAAGAGTGTCATTACTGTCAAGGTTCGGGTCATTGGAAAAATGAATGTCCGGTTCTCAGGGATAGGGTTAAATTCAGTATGTGCGCTTACGTTAAATCTAAGCCTACGGCGATAGCTGCACCTGTTCCACATCAGTTCACTCCTGACACATTGTCTCATTCCCAGGGGCATGTGAAAGTCCATATTAACCCAGACTGTTTACCTTTCATTACAGAGGGTTTTGTGTCTGTTAGGAAGTAAGGACCTAGTGCCAGTGAAGATCCTGAGAGACACAGGTGCCTCTGAATCGTTTGTGTTGGAGTCTGTGTTACCCATCTCTGCTGAGACTGATTCGGAGAATAGTGTTCTAATTATATATACTAGCCATGGCTCCCGAGTTGCGCAGTGGTCTAAGGCACTGCATCTCGGCTAAATAGGCTTTACTACAGTCCCTGGTTCGAATTCCTCCAGTATCACATCTGACCGTGACTGGGAGTGCCATAGGGCGGTGCACAATTGGCCCAGCGTGGGTAGGCTGTCATTGTAAATAAGAATTTGCTCTTACCTGACTTGCCTAGTTAAATAAAGGTTCAATTAAAAAAACAACTGGCGGCAACCGCAGAGCAATCAATAGGTGAACAGTGGCTGGTGCTGAAAATATAGTTAACTTGTTATGCAAGTTTTGCACACCAACAGATGAAGAAAACCTATACCAGTCAAGCAATTCATTTCAACAATCTTCATTTTAATTTGGCTTTACAAACAACAAGAGGGCTTAATTGGAGTCTATTTCTTCAGAGCCTAGACCTATATAAAATAACTCAACTGGCTGAGGTAGGCTATGAGGCTTGACAGCCTAATAGAAGGAGGATTGTTTTTATTAGGCCTACTTACAATTGCAACTGGTCAAAAATGTAGCATCCTACATGAACAATCATTAAAAGAAAAAAGTCTGCATGTTCAAACTAAAACAATGTAACTAATAATGAAATGAGCACATTTGTAATTCCAAAATTCTAAAAGTAATTGGAAAGGTAGATAGAAATTGTGACATTGTGGTTACAATAAAGAATGTAAACAAGATGTAAACAAGATGCTGTGTTTTCACGACTGTAGCAGGTGTAGCCCATCACGCAAATGTTTCCTATTAGCAGGACAATATACTTTTTATAGCCGGCTACTGTTGTGAAAATGCCTCAGTTTGCAATGTATTCAATGCTTAAGCACTTTAAAGTGTTACATTTCTAATTCAAAACAGTATTTCGTCAACATCTTTATGCTTTTGTTAATATAATACATAAAAAAACACATTGAAATGCAGATGTTTATATAAACTACATTTGTCACACTTCCACCCAGCTCCACGACCACTGGTAAAATCTTGCTGAGATTATCAATGTATTTGTTGCATTGTTGTATCGTCAATTTCTCTAGCCACAACATCTTTATGGCCTCGACCAGTTCACCTTTGCTTGTCTGCTTGGCAGAGTTACAGATGAATGCTTTCAGTCGATTCCAAACAAGTTTGATCGGGTTTAAATTAGGAGACCTAAATGTAGAGATCCCCAAAATATTTTTTGGGGCTTGCCTATAGTATGGGGCTTGCCTGTCCTAGCCACTCGGTAGCTCACCATATAAGATGCTTATAGCCCCTTCTTATTAATGGTATCCGTTGCTTTTATACATGTCTTGCTACTTGAAAGTCATCCTTATTCTCACTCAAACTCCTGTGGCTTATTTTTCAAACTGTCATGTTTCATTTCTAAATGTCTGCACAATTGTGAAGGTTTCCCACGGGAGAGTAACAGTTAATGTGATTGGATGTTCATTATTTGATTAGGCTACCTGTATTTGACATTGTGTTGTTATTTCGCTGAACACTAGATGGTTTAGTTTTATTTTTGCTAGTGAAACAAGGCTACTCAGGTGAGAAAAAAACCTCACCCAAATGTATATTACCGTTGGAAAATATAAATGTACTTTTCTTTGGGGGGGGGGGTACCCCCGACGGCATTGTGCGTACCCCTGGGGCTTTGGGAATACCTGCCTTAAAGAGATGGGTGGGGCTAAAGCTCAAGAGAGTGTGAACGATGATGAATGGGTGTAGATAAAGACGGGCTCTCCAATAGTCGTACCAAAACATTCAAAGGCCATTTTCTCAAAAGTGAGTTTACAAGTTTATCAACTTTTAAAGCAAAATGACTTTCCCATTGTTCCTCAACTGTAATGTGTGATATGCCATTTTGTAGACCGATTTGAGCTGGTCGGTCACATATGTGTGCACACACACACATAGGGAATTAGAACCATCATCTCCTTTCAGCCTGTATGTGTAAAAACCACTATCATTCATAATCATAATCTAAACTGAGCTAAAACTACCCCCCCTGCTGATGCCAGAGGCAGGTTATAATTGTCCAAACTGAGTTCCAGGCTCTAATATGTTAACATAGAAGAATCCGATTCCACGCTGTCATAGTTCTGGAGCATGAAGATTCCTGTAAATACAGATCTTGGATCCTAACCTGCAATCATTTAGATCTGTCTGGGTGATTCATTTGTAGTCTTTATCTCTCCTCAAAGTCAGCATCGAAGAATCGCTTCTGTAAATAGTAAAAATATTAGTAATATTTAGTTGTTTTTGATTGCATTTCAAAGATATATTTAAATAATTAACCATGTTTATAATTGTCTAAAACCACCACAGTGATTCTAACCTGTCAAGCAAATCATTTAGTTGGACTGTTGGTTTGGATGTTTTGATTTGAATGCCAGGTTGATGTTGAGTGGAGAAGCCTGAAGCACGAGCCAAGAGAGGAAAACTTAGATGGTAGCAGATGTATGCAGATGCTGGGGAGAACTACAAGGCTACTTTGGACTATTGCAAAAGTGCAGTGAGCTTTCCAGTGCCCCAATGGCTGCCAGCAATCACCCAGGTGGGTGCTGCATGTTGGTGATGGTTGTGGAGTAGCTGGCTAACTACCGGCTACAGAGACCATTTGCGCTGCGGACAAAAGTCATCATTACTCCATGTCTGGACATGTCTGATCCGCAGAAGGTTGGTGTAACCTTAATTGGGGAGGACGTGCACGTGGTAATGGCTGGAGCGGACTGGGTGGAACTGTATCAACAATATCAAACACATGGTTTCCATATGTTTGATGCGATTCCATTTACACCGTTCCAGCCTTCCTCCCCTTGGCAGTCTCCCCTTGGCTGATCCTGTCCCTGACCAAAACTCCAGAGGTTTTCAACTGGGTGTGATCGACCATGACGCTCCCTCGATCCTCACAAAGACAATCACACGATTTCCCATGATTTAAATATTTGTCTATTTAAATTATTAGCTTATTTATTTAGATTGACTGTACACTGTAATTCAGCTCTTAGCTGCCAATTTGTACACCTTAACAAACAATAAAATAAACTAAACCCTCAACAGGACTCCTTCATGTTTATCGTGCACTCAGGCATGTGTGTTATCTAGTGTGTGGCTACATGCCAAACACAAGCACGCACACACACTGAGAGAGCCTGATTGGTCCTTTAATCCAGACTAGGATTACATCAGATGTGATGTCGCAGGCATTTGAATCACATCAATATCAGATAAGAGATGAGGACTGTCTTTCTCTCAGCAAAGGTCGCACACACTTACTGTACACACTTTCACATATAGCGGTGTGGTCACAAATGTTTATCCAAAGACTTCCACATGTACCTACACATGAATATCAAGCCACATGGACAGTCAGGCAGACAGGCAGGCAGACAGACAGACCTTTAACAAAGGTATTTTCTGGTATAGGTGGGCTGCTCCTGCCATGGTTTTGAGCGGCACTGCTTTGCAAAGTGATTTTGTTTCCCACAAGCGTTGCACTCTTTCTCTCTAACCGGACAGTCTCTGTTATGTGGTTCTTTGCACTTTTACAAATTCTTTGGATAATGTGGCTAATACCGGTATACTTTATACTGACATTTCTGACCCCTTTAATAAGATGTTGATTGATAATATTTCATGGGAAGTTTTTTATAATCAGGTTGATGTGGAGTCTGCTTACCAGACTTTTCTCATATCTTTCAATTCTGTATTTCACCCTTAGTTAAACTATGTAAGAGAGCAGCAGAAGGGTTCTGGAAACATTGGTTTAGTGTTATAAAACATTTTCCACAAATCCCTCTACCCTGAATTCTGCAAATTACAAAAAGTATATGAACAAATTTACTCACCTACTTTAGATATCCCCAAAAATATATATTACCAACAATTCCAAGAATCCTTCAATAATATAAAGTCAACTTGGAAAAGCATCAATCAAGTGGTGAATAAGCAAAAGGCATCTACAACTATTCCCTCTCAATGTATTGTTGGAAATAAGATCATGATGTTATTTCATGTGAATTGAATCACTTTTTTGTAAGTTTAGAAGACTGATGGAAATCCCTGGGATTCCATTAACCCTTTGATGTGTACAGTCACATATTTGTGATCGTTGTTGAGTGGTCCCTGCAGCATCTAAGCAGCATCGCTGTCTCAAAAGCATCTAAACAATGTTTTGTACTGATGGGAAATGAAGGTCTTCACAACTTTATTCCTTCATTTCACCTTTTATTGTAAAAGATAAATGTGAACTTCATCATCCAAACATCACACGGAACACATCCACAGCCAAACTCAATCCATGAAGCAATCTAAATAACAGGTTGCTCTGACAAAAAAAAATGAAAATTGAAGTTAGCGACCTAACAGCTAGACTTATTACAATGTACCACATCCCTGGTGAGCACAAGGGAGAAATTTAATATTGTTTAGAAAAGGGATGCCTGTCAGCTAGGAAATGATTTATGATTGCAGCCATGTTTGTTTATGTTTGACAAGCGACAACTCCCTATTCCCAGAATGCCATTCACTATAAGACGCAAATAAACTAAATCAAAGTCAAAGATGACTGAGCCCATTGTCTGAAAGGGAAACTTTTCAGAATTGTACATGTACAAATCTTTAATGTACTTGTTAGAGTGTATACAAAATCCGGAGCACATGACTTGACAAGTCATTTACCGCTTTTGACAGATCACAAAGCAAATAAAATGTTATCACCTCACAGTCCATCACACTAAAAAAACATAATGTTAACTTTCACTGCTATGCGGATGACACACAGCTGTACATTTCAATGAAACATGGTGAAGCCCCAAAATTGCCCTCGCTAGAAGCCTGTGTTTCAGACATAAGGAAGTGGGTGGCTGCAAACTTTTTACTTTTAAACTCGGACAAAACAGAGATGCTTGTTCTAGGTCCCAAGAAACAAAGAGATCTTCTGTTGAATCTGACAATTAATCTTGATGGTTGTACAGTCGTCTCAAATAAAACTGTGTAGGTATGTATGGCAGGACCAAATCAGAAAGATAGGTAGCACTAACTGAAGTTTACTTAGTGCTTTATACGGGTAGCCGGAAAGTAGAGCATTGCAGTAGTCTAACCTAGAAGTAACAAAAGCATGGATACATTTTTCTGCATCATTTTTGGACAGAAAGTTTCAGATTTTTGCAATGTTACGTAGATGGAAAAAAGCTGTCCTTGAAACAGCCTTGATATGTTCGTCAAAATAGAGATCAGGGTCCAGAGTAACGCCGAGGTCCTTCACAGTTTTATTTGAGACGACTGTAAAACCATCAAGATTAATTGTCAGATTCAACAGAAGATCTCTTTGTTTCTTGGGACCTGGAACTAGCATCTCTGTGAAAAGTTAACATTATGTTTTCGAATGACATCCCCAAGAGGTAAAATATATCGTGAAAACAATAGTGGTCCTAAAACGGAACCTTGAATAACACCGAAATTTACAGTTGATTTGTCAGAGCACAAATCATTCACAGAGACAAACTGATATCTTTCCGACAGATAAGATCTAAACCAGGCCAGAACTTGTCCGTGTAGACCAATTTGGGTTTCCAATCTCCAATGTGGTGATCAATGGTATCAAAAGCAGCACTAAGGTCTAGGAGCACGAGGACAGATGCAGATCCTCGGTCTGATGCCGTTAAAAGGTCATTTACCACCTTCACAAGTGCAGTCTCAGTGCTATGATGAGGTCTAAAACCAGACTGAAGCATTTCGTATACATTGTTTGGCTTCAGGAAGGCAGTGAGTTGCTGCGCAACAGCTTTTTCTAAAAATGTTGAGAGGAATGGAAGATTCGATATAGGCCGATAGTTTTTAATATTTTCTGGGTCAAGGTTTGGCTTTTTCAAGAGAGGCTTTATTACTGCCAATTCTAGTGAGTTTGGTATACATCCGGTGGATAGAGAGCCTTTTATTATGTTCAACATAGGAGGTCCAAGCACAGGAAGCAGCTCTTTCAGTAGTTTAGTTGGAATAGGGTCCAGTATGCAGCTTGAAGGTTTAGAGGCCATGATTATTTTCATCATTGTGTCAAGAGATATAATGCTTAAACACTTGAGTGTCTCTCTTGATCCTAGGTCCTGGCAGAGTTATGCAGACGCAAGACAACTGTGCTTTGAAGGAATACGCAGATTTAAAAGAGGAGTCCGTAATTTGCTTTCTATTGATCATGATCTTTTCCTCAAATTAATTTATTTCTGCTGAAGTGAAAGCCATCCTCACTTGGGGAATGCTGCTTTTTAGTTAGCTTTGCGACAGTATCAAAAATACATTTTGGATTGTTCTTATTTTCCTCAATTATGTTGGAAAAATAGGATGATCGAGCAGCAGTGAGGGTTCTTCGATACTGCACGGTACTGTCTTTCCAAGCTAGTCGGAAGACTTCCAGTTTGGTGTGGCGCCATTTCCGTTCCAATTTTCTGGAAGCTTGCTTCAGAGCTCGGGTATTTTCTGTATACCAGGGAGCTAATTTCTTATGAGAAATATTTTTGTTTTTATGGGTGCAACTGCATCTAGGGTATTGCTCAAGGTTAAATTGAGTTCCTCAGTTAGGTGGTTAACTGATTTTTGTCCTCTGACGTCCTTGCGTAGGCAGAGGGAGTCTGGAAGGGCATCAAGAAATCTTTGTGTTGTCTGGGAATTTACAGCACGACTTCTGATGCACCTTGGTTGGGGTCTGAGCAGATTGTTGCAATTGCAAACGTAATAAAATGATGGTCCGATAGTCCGATAGGAAAAACATGAAGATCCACAACATTTATTCCATGGGACAAAACTAGGTCCAGAGTATGACTGTGACAGTGAGTAGGTCCAGAGACATGTTGGACAAAACCCACTGAGTCGATGATAGCTCCGAAAGCCTTTTGTAGTGGGTCTGTGGACTTTTCCATGTGAATATTAAAGTCACCAAAAATTAGAATATTACCAGGGTACCAGGGAACTCAATGAGGATCGCTGTATATGGCCCAGGAGGCCTGTAAACAGTAGCTATAAAAGTGATTGAGTAGACTGCATAGATTTCATGACTAGAAGCTCAAAAGACTAGAAGCTTTTTTTTTTTTTTATAAATTGAAATTTGCTATTGTAAATGTTAGCAACACCTCCACCTTTGCGGGATGCACGGGGGATATGGTCACTAGTGTAACCAGGAGGTGAGGCCTCATTTAACACAGTAAATTCATCAGGCTTAAGCCATGTTTCAGTCAGGCCAATCACATCAAGATTATGATCAGTTCATTGACTATAACTGCCTTTGAAGTAAGGGATCTAACATTAAGTAGCCCTATTTTGAGATGTGAGGTATCACGATCTCTTTCAATAATGGCAGGAATGGAGGAGGTCTTTATCCTAGTTAGATTGCTAAGGCGAACACCTCCTTGTAAAGTTTTGCCCAACCTTGGTCAAGGCACATACATGGTCTCAATGGGGAAAGCTGAGCTGGAAAGATCATATTCAATTGTCTGGAGCAAAGTGATGAAAGGATAGGATGATTTGTTCACTGTCTTCAAACTCCCTGTCATAAATGAGCCAAGCGCGCAGCGTGCATGTCATACCACATCTTTAATAAAGCGAAACCTTCACAAAAAAACAGGTAAACAGAAACCGACTGTGACGCAACCGTGGCGCACACAAACACACACAGAAAATAAACAATTACCCACAAAGACAGGTGGGAAAAAAAGGCTGCCTAAGTATGATTCCCAATCAGAGACAACGATAGACAGCTGCCTCTGATTGGGAACCATACCCGGCCAACAAAGAAACAGACAAACTAGAATGCCCACTCAAATCACACCCTGACCTAACCAAATAGAGAAATAAAAAGGCTCTCTAAGGTTAGTGGTTTGTTCATAAGGCTTGCTTCCTAACTCTATACTATATCTTAATTTACCCATAGATCATTTACTGTAATATTTTCTGGGCCAGTACATACAGTATGCCTCCTACCTACACAAATTACTCATCATACAAAATAAATTTGCAAGACTAGCCACTTCCTCTAATTACCTGGCTCTGTAATGCCTGTGTGTTTAGCTGGTGAGATGAGTCAGGCGCAGGACAGCAGATATGAGTAATGAAATAAATGTTGCTAAAAAAAATATAACAAAACACGTCGTATAAATACAAGGTCACAAATACGGATCGCAACACAATAAACAATTACTCACAAACAAACATGGGGGAACATAGGGTTAAATAATGAACAAGTAATTGGGGAATTGAAACCAGGTGTTTAAGACAAAGACAAAACAAATGGAAAATGAAAAGTGGATCGGCGATGGCTAGAAGGCCGGTGACGTCCACAGCCAAACGCCACCCGAACAAGGAGAGGGACCGACTTCAGCGGAAGTCGTAAAAGGCTCCATCTGCACCTTTGTTTAAAAAACTCAATATCTTGTCTATTTTCGACATTAATGTACTGCAATTTTGCACGTTCATCTACAAACATACCTCCCAGACACATTACCTAAACACTTCAATGTATTCTTCCAGGTTAATTCTGAAATCCATGTATATAACACAAGACACTGTGATAACCTTCACCCTCCCCACTGCCTCACCTCACGTAGTCAATTCGCTATCAGACACAGAGGTACCATACTATGGAATTCTTATATTCACATTCCAAAAACCTCATCATCCCTCAATAACTTCAAGCGAAGACTGGGGGTCAACCTGATGAACCAAACTACCCTATAATCCCCTCCATGTACCTTAACTCTCACACTCACAGACACTTTATTTATTTTTATTTCACCTTTATTTAACCAGGTAGGCCAGTTGAGAACATGTTCTCATTTACAACTGTGACCTGGTCAAGATAAAGCAAAGCAGTGCGACAAAAACAACAAAACAGAGTTACACATAAAGAAACGTACAGTCAGACACAAACAAACGTACACACATAATCAAACTCCTGCACCCTGTTTTGTCTTTCACTTATTTTCTCTGGTGCAAATAAATAAAACCTAAAACCCCACAAAATAAACATCTGCAAACTCACAGTTCAATACCGGCATGTGAAGTTTATGGATTTAACATGACTGGGTCTGGGAGGGCTTAGGCCCACCTACTTGGGAGCCAGACCAAGCCAATAAGATTTTTTTTCCCCCTACAAAAGCTCTGGTGGACATTCCTGCAGTCACCATGCCAATTGCATGCTCCCTCAAAATATGTAACATCTGTGGCATTGAGTTGTGCGACAAAACTGCACATTTTAGAATGGCCTTTTATTGTCCCCAGCACAAGGTGCACTTGTGTAGGGATCATGCTTCTTGCTATGCCTCACCTGTCAGGTGGATGGATTATCTTGACAAAGGAGAAATGTTCACTAACAGGGATGTAAAAAATGTGTGCACAGAGTTTGAGAGAAATAAGCTTTTTGTGCATGTGGAAACATTCTGGGATCTTTTTTTTCACCTCATGAAACATGGGACTAGCACTTTACATGTTGAGCTTATATTTTTGTTCTTGTACTGAACATTTTTTTTTGGTGAATAATATCGAGAACGCTTCTGTTTCGTCTCTGCGTCTCTCTCTGGGTGTCATAAATATCATGCACATGCACATTCTCCTGCTAAGTGCAACAACAGTGCTTTCCAGCCTCTGTAGAGATATGCCTGGCTGGGTGCTGTAGTTTCGACCCACGTGTATCATTGATAGCGTCCCCGTCATATCATTTCAACGTGTAGAAGAGGGGGTAATATTTGGTAGATACATTGAACAATGATATTCCAACCTATTTTCACCCACTCAAAAAGACAGCCAAACGTTTGTTGAATTCCCGATGTGTTATCACTATGCTTTCGACCATCTAAAAGCACAACCAAATTCCACTGGAAAATCAATGTCTGATTTTTGGTTACTTAGTTACTTAAATTTGTTATCACTGTGATTTCAACAATTTAAAAGCACACCAATGTTCAAATGAGAATACAATGTCAGAACTTTTGTTTATTTATACAACAACTTAATGTGTTATTACTATGAATGATCTTATAGTACTACCAAATTACATGGAATAGAATTAAAAACTAGGTTTATATTAATTGTCTATTTTTTGCTCAATCCTGGGCTGAATTCATATGTTATCAGTTGATGACTTCCCAAATTCTATACAGGCCTGAATAGTCTCACTGATGATATATGACTTGAAAAGTATGGTTACATTTAATTTGCTCTATTGAACCTACCCGTTGAAATGACTTTGATAGTATCAGTGAATCTATCAAGTAGAGACTGCTGAACAGTTATTCTCACGATAGCTCATTGGTAATAGTCAGTGATAAATATCAAAGCTAAGCAGGTCTTGTTTAAAACTCTGGATGGGAGACTGATGGAAGAGTTGTAGATGGATGAACTCTGCAGTAGGAGATGCTGCCCAGCCTATACAGTGCCTTGCGAAAAGTATTCGGCCCCCTTGAAATTTGCGACCTTTTGCCACATTTCAGGCTTCAAACATAAAGATATAAAACTGTATTTTTTAGTGAAGAATCAACAACAAGTGGGACACAATCATGAAGTGGAACGACATTTATTGGATATTTCAAACTTTTTTTAACAAATCAAAAACTGAAAAATTGGGCGTGCAAAATTATTCAGCCCTCTTAAGTTAATACTTTGTAGCGCCACCTTTTGCTGCGATTACAGCTGTAAGTCGCTTGGGGTATGTCTCTATCAGTTTTGCACATCGAGAGACTGAAATTTTTTCCCATTCCTCCTTGCAAAACAGCTCGAGCTCAGTGAGGTTGGATGGAGAGCACTTGTGAACAGCAGTTTTCAGTTCTTTCCACAGATTCTCGATTGGATTCAGGTCTGGACTTTGACTTGGCCATTCTAACACCTGGATATGTTTATTTTTGAACCATTCCATTGTAGATGTTGCTTTATGTTTTGGATCATTGTCTTGTTGGAAGACAAATCTCAGTCCCAGTCTCAGGTCTTTTGCAGACTCCATCAGGTTTTCTTCCAGAATGGTCCTGTATTTGGCTCCATCCATCTTCCCATCAATTTGAACCATCTTCCCTGTCCCCGCTGAAGAAAAGCAGGCCCAAACCATGATGCTGCCACCACCATGTTTGACAGTGGGGATGGTGTGTTCAGGGTGATGAGCTGTGTTGCTTTTACGCCAAACATAACGTTTTGCATTGTTGCCAAAAAGTTCCATTTTGGTTTCATCTGACCAGAGCACCTTCTTCCACATGTTTGGTGTGTCTCCCAGGTGGCTTGTGGCAAACTTTAAACGACACTTTTTATGGATATCTTTAAGAAATGGCTTTCTTCTTGCCACTCTCCCATAAAGGCCAGATTTGTGCAATATATGACTGATTGTTGTCCTATGGACAGAGTCTCCCACCTCAGCTGTAGATCTCTGCAGTTCATCCAGAGTGATCATGGGCCTCTTGGCTGCATCTCTGATCAGTCTTCTCCTTGTATGAGCTGAAAGTTTAGAGGGACGGCCAGGTCTTGGTAGATTTGCAGTGGTCTGATACTCCTTCCATTTCAATATTATCGCTTGCACAGTGCTCCTTGGGATGTTTAAAGCTTGGGAAATCTTTTTGTATTAAACTTCTTCACAACAGTATCTCGGACCTGCCTGGTGTGTTCCTTGTTCTTCATGATGCTCTCTGCGCTTTTAACGGACCTCTGAGACTATCACAGTGCAGGTGCATTTATACGGAGACTTGATTACACACAGGTGGATTGTATTTATCATCATTAGTCATTTAGGTCAACATTGGATCATTCAGAGATCCTCACTGAACTTCTGGAGAGAGTTTGCTGCACTGAAAGTAAAGGGGCTGAATAATTTTGCACGCCCAATTTTTCAGTTTTTGATTTGTTAAAAAAGTTTGAAATATCCAATAAATGTCGTTCCACTTCATGATTGTGTCCCACTTGTTGTTGATTCTTCACAAAAAAATACAGTTTTATATCTTTATGTTTGAAGCCTGAAATGTGGCAAAAGGTCGCAAAGTTCAAGGGGGCCGAATACTTTCGCAAGGCACTGTATCTTTTTTTTCTTATAGTGGATATTACGTTCAAGATCTGACATTTATTCAAAGGTACAAATTCAAATTATTTTATATTTGTCTATGTTATATTTGTCTATGTTGAAAATTGGTTACCATAATGACCTAATCCTGTGGTTGAAATTTTACCTTCAAAACAAGTTTAAGTTGTTTAAGTCCAAATTCTACTTCACAATAAGATGACAAAATATGTTGAAACAACGTTGATTTAACCAGTTTGTGCACAGTGGGTTCATGTTCCCTATGACTCTGTTTTCCTTCATGCACTTAATTGGCAATGTAGCAATCACACCGTTTTATACTAAGAGTGACCCTAGTTCAGTTGGGCCACATTGGAATAAATGGGCGCAGAGATTCTAAAATGACACAACTGCCATGAACATCACCAGAGATGCTAGGCTGAGGATCCTACAGTCTATTTTAGACCATTTGATTGGAGAGATAAGCACATGTACTGAAAGAGGGAGGTACAGTACTTCACACAAATCAAAATGAAAGTCACAGTGCAGACAATGGGCTATGAAAGTAAAGCAGAAAGCTTTCCTTCCCTTCTGATCTCCCCAGGGTGATTGGCCAGGTATAAAGGGCTCGGTGGAGGTCAAACGTATTCAAAGGAAATAGATCATATATAATGTAATAGAGGGCCCAAACATTGTAAACAGAATTGTGGACATTGACCTGTAGAGATGCGATTAAGACATACATATGGTTCAACAGACAATCATGTTAGAGGGGAGCCTGAAATTCATCCTGGGTGATTCGGTCATTTCAAAATACTCTCTTCTCTTTCTCAATTCCATCAATACCTTTCTGCTGAGAGATATCCTATCACACTAGCTTTAGAGACGTTTGTCTTCTTAAACCTCTGATCTGTTGCTGTATTGACCCCAAAACAACATCTTTCATCTTGACTTCTGGTTTGAGAAAATCGATCCAAATCCTAACAACAATGGTTCCTTTTGCCCTGCAGAAAGTGGAGTGTGGGAGCTTGTCTTCGTGGCAGAAGGCGGGTATAGCATTGCCCATCCTGCCCGTACAGGCCCAGATGGCAACGTAGCAAATGTAACAATGAGACCTTTGTGTCTCTCACACCCACTGCTTCATTAACTTGCTTTCCTCTGTTTTTCCCTCTGTTTTACTTGCATTCTGTCCCATGCTGCGTCCACCTCACCCCTACTTAACTATTGGCCCAGGAAATGAGGAGAGAGGAAACGAGAAACGAGAGGGAGGATGTATCAAAGAGCTTTATTGTTTATGGGCTCATCCAGATACAAAGGATTCTTTTCTCCCCTTTTTCTTACCCATTTTAGTCATCCGACTGCTGACAAACTTCCTGTGGATTGCCAAAAATAACCTGGATGGCGTAATGTGTCTGAACGGCTGTAGATCATTTTAGTTTGGACCTGTCTGGTGGCTTGCTAACTCATGATTAGCTAGCTTGACCGGCATGCCATACGTTCACCCTGTTCTGAGAGAAAGCAGAGGCCACAGTGAATCAGGCACCGGGAACCACATCTCAAATAACCTCTTGTCCAAATCTCCTTCAAACCTCTTCCGAAGGTACTTTCTCAGCTAGTGGGAAGTGGTTGTTATCGACGGCCTAGTTAATTGCAGCAGTGGATGGACTTCTATAAAGAGTGAGGAGTGGGCAGAAGTTTTTAGAATGACACAATTACTCTCAGTGGAATACTTGGCAGAGACCTGGTTTAGCAGTTATGTAAGGCTTTACCCTTGTGCAGAAGTGACATCCAGATGACCCTAGATTCCCCAGTCCCCCCAGGCTGCAGTCAATGGTGCATTGGGAATACATTCCAGGACACCCAATTGCATAGCAAATTTTAGATCAAGTCCCCAGAATACCCTGCAAATTAGCTAATTAGCTGAATCCCTATAGAGCCCCTCTCGTTCACTCTCCCTCCTTGTACAGTCTCTCTCTCGCACAGAAAAAAACACACACACACTCACTTACCCACTCTTTCAGCATCGTGTTAAATAATCTTTTTAGGAATATTACACCCTGACATAATTTGTACTCTGTACGTTCCATTTAGTTAGAAGCCCTTAGGGTATTATCCCCCAACCACTTTCTTGCTGTACCAGAAGGGAAATGGATAACACATGCTAAAACTTAGAAAGTACTGGCACTTCAATGCATTGAGTGGCAGTTGCCACTCTGATTGTACAGTATCTACAGAACAGTGCAGTTGCAGTCATTGTTCAATGGAAACAGACAGCGTCGATTCTCCGTGACCAGCATTGACACAAGGCAACGCTCCCAACTGATGTATGAGATGCTTGAGAAACAGGGGGTTCGATGAGAAACTCACTCACTATAGCACACTCGACAGGCCAGACAACGAGAAACACACAGAACCATGACACACCTTGACTCATCCTATGATGTAACATCCTGTCAAGCCAAAGTCACACCTGACACAAAAGCCCAAGAGGATGTGATGATGAGAAGATGTTTTCCATCTGACAAAACCACTCAGCAACCACAGTCTGACTCTGACCTTCAGAAACACTTCCGGAACAATTCCTGCTAATAAGACAAGGTTCGTCTGTACTGTACTTGCAATACTCATGCGTTCACCTATAAAATATCCCTGGCACAGCTAGGAAGACAATAAAAGCTTGTGTTGAAATTCTCTTTTTGCTACCGCTTGCTCCGGCATTTTGCTTTTTTTTTTATGATCAAAAAATGCGATTTGCATAGTTTTCATGTATAATAAAGCTGTATAATAACTCATTAATGCAGTGTGCCTGATTGATGATATAGTACTAGCTGAAAGTGTTATCAAAACACACTCACACCATCAGCAAACAGTCTCCAAGGTTATATATGGATTTAAATGTCTACACTTTCCAATCTTACACAATACACTATTTTTTTTAAACAATATACATCTCCCAGAAAATACAGACACAGAAATGAGTCAGAAGACCATCAGATTGCCGTAGCTTCTCAACACATTTATGTAATCAGTTGTACCCATGTTCTTGACTGATAAGAGACAGTCAAAAGGGCCCTGCTGATCAGAATGCACATCATCCTGAAGAGGATATGTTTCCTCTTTAAGCCTGGTCCCATGAGCACCTTCTTTAGCCCAGCATTCTAGCTGCTAAGCTAAACTTCAGCCAGTGCCCTAGTGAATTCCCTGTCCCCGAATCAGCACTGGCCGGCCAACCTCATACCCTGGCGCCATCTTCACGCCCCTGTGCCACTGCTTTGGGGACTACATTAAATGCCCAAAATATACTGTAGTGGGCAAGGAGAGGGAAGTGAGGCATGGTGGAAACACATGGGGTGTTTGTTTACACACAGCTCCCCATAAATGTCTGAATAAGTTTCAAGCCTAACAGTACGGCCATGGGACATGGGACTCCACCACAGCACTGTGGGCTCCAGGCCAGCGGGCCGGAATGTCATGGTCTCAGGAATGCAAGAGCGAGGTCGAGTGTGATGGGCCACTCCAGTCTCCCGTGGCTGTTCCATTTGGCACTGCCGTGACAACGAGCGGTGGTTTTGCTGTTGAGAGTGAAGATCCCTCGCTTGTGCTAAGACATTAAATTCAATAACACAACAAAGGCTGCGTCATTATAGGGGGATCTGTTTGAAATGCTTGAACCCTGGAAAGAACGGTGAAGAGATGGAAAAACATACACCCATCAGCTCTAAAGTATAATTGATTGTTGGCAGAATTATAATACACTTTCAAATTCACATCTCACTTTAGCTTTCTGTATGGTTAGCCTGGTCTCCATAAATCTTATTTCCTGTGTACAGTTCCTTCAAACTGTACGCAGGAAATAAAAAAGGCCTTAGTTGCCAAAATCTCACACTATCTCTTTAAGGTAAAAGAGAGTATTTGTGCACATTTGAATGTCGTTCTGCATGCTGTACAGTATCATTGTACCTTTGTTTGTGGATGCTATTGTGAGACTGCAGAACATTTGCGGCAGGCAGCCATCTTGCTTTTCCGGAGGAAATGCCTGCGATCGTATGTCTTGGCCATATTTCTGAGAGAGAGGCCTCTCCAAACAAATCCAACTTTAAAAAATGTCAGACTGAAAGTACTCGTTCTCCCCTGTAGGAGATTGTTTTCTGTGGTCTTGTAATTGAATTAGGGAATAGAAGTAAGGAAACACAAAGAAAAGGCTGCTGCTTTCTCATATCCAAGACAAACATTGGTGATACAAAGGAAAGACGATTTAGTTCCAAACACTGCTGATGTGAATAGAGACAAATGCAGCAATGGACCCAAATAGACAAAAGATCACAGAAGTGGACTGGAACTAATGTGACACATTGATGTCTGTGTCTGGGCATCTGTGTATGGGATGCATGTTTGCATGCGTGTGTGCGTGCGTGTGTCAGGGTGTGCATGCACGAGCCAGCGTGCTGTTGTGTAAGGTGGTGTGTGGGGATAGGATGTCTGGCTGGGGACCCGGGGGGCACTGGGCATCAGATGTTATATCCCTTCTCTCTCTCTCTGTCCATCTCCTCCTCACCCTTCACCAGATGAGAGTGTCTCACGGCCTGTACCCTCTTACACAACTGCTAACCTCCTTGTCACGAGCCAACACACACCACACACCTCACTCCCTACACATCCCTCTCCCCACAGCCTTTGTCACCTTGCACAACTCTGAACTTAAAAACATAAAAACAACCGGATGAACATCTCTTTCTTTCTCTCTCACAAACATACACACATCCTTTACTTCCCTCTGTTTAGTCTGTGAGAAGAGAGGGAGGTGTGAGTCCTTCAGATGATCTCCTACAGAATAGGGATGAGGGCGCTCATCTGGTAAGGTAGCATGTTCTCTCACATCCTTTGATATTTTTCAAAGGGCATCGGAGCGTGAATGCTCTTCTCTCTTTCTCAGAATTAACCCTACCTTCTGCTGCTCCCCAGATAATGCGCTCCACAGGCCTTGATTATGATTATGCAGTATGTTAAGAATTTCATCAACAGCAGAAGTTTAGGATTTATTTCACCTTGAAAAATCTCACCATTTTCTAATGTGTAATTGATGCTCCGATGTGTTTGTGTGTGTGTGTGTGTGTGTGTGTGTGTGTGTGTGTGTGTGTGTGTGTGTGTGTGTGTGAATGTATCTGTGTGTCTCTCTCAGTGTTTACTATCCAGTTGAACCAGATCAATACAGTATATCCACTTCAACAGGGGTAGGATTGTCAACCTGGGGCTTAGCCTTGGTGGTGTGAGATGGAATCATTTGATAATTAACTTGATTAATGCCACATATGAGCCTTCCTTTGCAGCCAGTAGTGCTGCTTACTGACGCACCCTGTGCATTCTAAACTCATGACAAACATATTTACTTCCCTTCCTATCAAAGCCAGCAGACAGTGAGACTAAGCTCAGATCAGATACAAGTGCCTTGCGAAAGTATTCGGCCCCCTTGAACTTTGCGACCTTTTGCCACATTTCAGGCTTCAAACATAAAGATAGAAAACTGTATTTTTTTGTGAAGAATCAACAACAAGTGGGACACAATCATGAAGTGGAACGACATTTATTGGATATTTCAAACTTTTTTAACAAATCAAAAACTGAAAAATTGTGCGTGCAAAATTATTCAGCCCCCTTAAGTTAATACTTTGTAGCGCCACCTTTTGCTGCGATTACAGCTGTAAGTCGCTTGGGGTATGTCTCTATCAGTTTTGCACATCGAGAGACTGAAATGTTTTCCCATTCCTCCTTGCAAAACATCTCGAGCTCAGTGAGGTTGGATGGAGAGCATTTGTGAACAGCAGTTTTCAGTTCTTTCCACAGATTCTCGATTGGATTCAGGTCTGGACTTTGACTTGGCCATTCTAACACCTGGATATGTTTATTTTTGAACCATTCCATTGTAGATTTTGCTTTATGTTTTGGATCATTGTCTTGTTGGAAGACAAATCTCCGTCCCAGTCTCAGGTCTTTTGCAGACTCCATCAGGTTTTCTTCCAGAATGGTCCTGTATTTGGCTCCATCCATCTTCCCATCAATTTTAACCATCTTCCCTGTCCCTGCTGAAGAAAAGCAGGCCCAAACCATGATGCTGCCACCACCATGTTTGACAGTGGGGATGGTGTGTTCAGCTGTGTTGCTTTTACGCCAAACATAACGTTTTGCATTGTTGCCAAAAAGTTCAATTTTGGTTTCATCTGACCAGAGCACCTTCTTCCACATGTTTGGTGTGTCTCCCAGGTGGCTTGTGGCAAACTTTAAACGACACTTTTTATGGATATCTTTAAGAAATGTCTTTCTTCTTGCCACTCTTCCATAAAGGCCAGATTTGTGCAATATACGACTGATTGTTGTCCTATGGACAGAGTCTCCCACCTCAGCTGTAGATCTCTGCAGTTCATCCAGAGTGATCATGGGCCTCTTGGCTGCATCTCTGATCAGTCTTCTCCTTGTATGAGCTGAAAGTTTAGAGGGACGGCCAGGTCTTGGTAGATTTTCAGTGGTCTGATACTCCTTCCATTTCAATATTATCGCTTGCACAGTGCTCCTTGGGATGTTTAAAGCTTGGGAAATCTTTTTGTATCCAAATAAACTTCTTCACAACAGTATCTCGGACCTGCCTGGTGTATTCCTTGTTCTTCATGATGCTCTCTGCGCTTTTAACGGACCTCTGACACTATCACAGTGCAGGTGCATTTATACTGAGACTTGATTACACACAGGTGGATTGTATTTATCATCATTAGTCATTTAGGTCAACATTGGATCATTCAGGGATCCTCACTGAACTTATGGAGAGAGTTTGCTGCACTGAAAGTAAAGGGGCTGAATAATTTTGCACGCCCAATTTTTCAGTTTTTGACTTTGTTAAAAAAGTTTGAAATGTCCAATAAATGTCGTTCCACCTCATGATTGTGTCCCACTTGTTGTTGATTCTTCACAAAAAAATACAGTTTTATATCTTTATGTTTGAAGCCTGAAATGTGGCAAAAGGTCGCAAAGTTCAAGGGGGCCGAATACTTTCGCAAGGCACTGTATTTCAGTTAAAACTCCTAGTCTCCAATTTGCAGTGTCTGCTTTTGGCACATTCTGTGTGTGGCTCTATTCAATGCAGAGCTGGGTTTTTAAATACATGTATTTTAGTATTTGTTATTTAAATACCTATTTTCTGTGTATTTTAGTATTCTCATTTGAGCAAAAATCACTCATTTGAGCCAGAATCAACTACTTGTATTTGAAAGTATTTTCTAATAATTTCCTACAAATAGCCTACTATTTGAAAGTATTTTTCACGTACATATTTAAAATACTATGTTGAGATACATGGGTTAAATGTATGAGAGTGTATTTGAGTGAGTTTTTTCAAATACTTTCCAAGTGTATTTCCAAATACATTCCAATTTTGTCTTTTCAATGAAAAAGTATCTAAATACTTACTTCCAAATGGTTTTGAAAGTAATTGAAATACCCTATTTGAACACAGGTCTGATTCAATGATAACAATATGCTAACCAGAAAGTGATGCCTAGTGTTCACCGAGGTAGCCTCAGCAAACAGAATGTACCGTTATACGTGAAGAAAAACACAGATGCTTTTCTTGTCAAGATTCAGTGAGATAAAAGTCGTTTCTTGGCTCTGTCCAAGCATGGAGGTTGAATGCAGTTGAGTTCTCCTCCAACACATTTTTTTTTACAAGACCTTTCCCACCCAAATCGTACAATACAAAATATATCTTTGAATATATATTTTTCCACTACTCCACTTCAATCAACGGATCAAGTCAAGGGCCCATTAGACCCCAAATGGAAGAGTAAGCCTTTATTTACTTTTTCAAAAGGAAATGAACCCAGTCATCTTCCAAATCTGTCATATTTAGTTGTTTTCTTTATGGCAATTGGAAGACTCTCCATTGTTGGTTAAGTGACCTTATCATGTTGACAGTCATGACAAAATATGGCCAAACAAATAACAGGAAATGTCCTGATTTGTATGGTCAGCCTGGTTTCTGAGGTTGCCTTGGCAGCAGCAATTAAAACGCAATGACTCATTTCAGGCATAACAGACATGGAGGGCAGTAGGGCTGGCGCTGGCTCTGTTCATTCACGAGGCTCATGATGAGGCACGCAGGGGGAGACAGACTTAGGGTCCATTGACTTAGGGTCCATTGAGTCCAAAGTTTCAGGGATCTCCAATGTAATTAACCCTGAACGTCCTCCCACTTTCTCTCTAAATAACACTCAGAATGTAGGCCAAACAGAACCAATTTAATATACCCCAGAGAAAAAAAAAGACATTCGATGGACCCCTGTGAACCAGGTTCAGTTGCCACCCAATATCGCTCTTGAACACACGTCACAAATTGATGGGAGATACTCTACCTAATCTAAAAATGCAAGAAACTGCAGCATTGGTTCCCTTCCATTTTCTGAGGAGAATTAGCCAATCAGAAGAATATAGTGTGTCAGGTGATTCAGAGGGAATAGCCTGCTGAGAAAGATAGAGAGATACAAGTCTCGCGACTGGAGGTGTTCATCCTTCACTAAACAATAATTAACGCACACGCAACCACCTGCATACTACTCTACCTAACTAATTGAAACTTAACTAACTGCTTGTGTCTCTATGCTACCTCTGTCTGTAGCCTAATGGGAGAGCATTTGCAAGTGGGCTGTGTCAGGCAGTTTTCTGCAAGTTTGAGGAGAGGACAGAGAGAGAGAAAAAAACAAGAGGGAGAGAAAAAGAGAGGGAGAGAGAATGTCAAGAGTTATATTTGGCCTCGTCACAGCACCTTGTAAATCAATGGAGAGTATTTTGCTTGAGCTACTGATGTGGGACTATTGTTGGAGGAGGTCTGATTCTGGAAATATGTAGAAGGGGTAGCCTAATAATAAACACATGGGACGGCCATTTTGGAAGTCTCTCATTTTCTTCTGATGGATTCATCCCTAGAAATTGTTCTCACAGTTCCACTTGGTGTTTCTTGGCACTGAAACTTGAAACACCAGTGTGAAGTACAACATAATCCAAAAGAGAGAAACTCTGTAAGCCAATGGCATTACACGCTGCCCACATCTGTAGTGTATCTGAGGCCCCCAAATGTCACACGGGCATTTGTTTGTGAGAAACAAAGAGATTGTTTCTACCTAGAGATCTTGGTTGAATTAACAGCTCTATTTTTTATCACATTCAGCTTCTCCCTAACAAATCAAACTGACATGTGTAGATTAATGAAGAACAGCTGTGCATTAGGATTCCCTTGCCTTTCCCATCTTCAAGGCTCAAGTTAAATGGAAAAGTATGTATGGCACATCTGAATTCTACCCACAACAGAGCTACAGGGTAATGATAGTGAATTTGGCATGCTACACACATGTCCACTCATATTAGCTTGGATATGAATCCGCAAATGGATGTGGCTAGTGCTATCCTCCTGGAATATCACTGATGATGGTATATTTTATATGAAATGTGTAGCGTTTTAATCAGTCATCTTATGGTGTATTAGGGAACGGACAATATAAATACAGGACTCCTGGTGTTAACATTTCATGATTCCAAAGGTTGAAGCTCCATAGAGGGTGGATTGTTGCTGTTCTTGGAGACGGTAAAATACTCTGTATCAGTGACTGCTTCATAGTTAAGTGATAATGTCTGAGAAGCCGGTGTTTGGAGGATATAATGGCACTGGTGTTGTTAGGCCCGAGACAAAGTCGAGGCCCGGCAAACCGTGCCAATATACAGTTATCTCCAAACACCGGCTTCTCAGGCATTATCGCTTTTATACAACGGGTCACCAACATATTCAAATAATGATTGACATGTTTTCATTAAAAACATTATTTTGATTAATTTATTAATACTATTTCATCCTTCCACAAGATATAGGCCCGGCACAAATCTAGGGTTGCTACAAATCAAATCAAATTTATTTATATAGCCCTTCGTACATCAGCTGATATCTCAAAGTACAGAAACCCAGCCTAAAACCCCAAACAGCAAGCAATGCAGGTGTAGAAGCACAGTGGCTAGGAAAAACTCCCTAGAAAGGCCAAAACCTAGGAAAAAACCTAGAGAGGAACCAGGCTATGTGGGGTGGCCAGTCCTCTTTTGGCTGTGCCGGGTGGAGATTATAACAGAACATG
Organism: Oncorhynchus clarkii lewisi; assembly: GCF_045791955.1. NCBI lineage: Eukaryota > Metazoa > Chordata > Actinopteri > Salmoniformes > Salmonidae > Oncorhynchus > Oncorhynchus clarkii. The sequence continues at coordinate 21,054,382 of NC_092175.1, read as the reverse complement.
GCCAAGATGTTCAAATGTTCATAAATGACCAGCATGGTCCAATAATAATAAGGCAGAACAGTTGAAACTGGAGCAGCAGCACGGCCAGGTGGACTAGGGACAGCAAGGAGTCATCATGTCAGGTAGTCCTGAGGCATGGTCCTAGGGCTCAGGTCCTCCGAGAGAAAGAAAGAAAGAGAGAAAGAGAGAATTAGAGAGAGCACACTTAAATTCACACAGGACACCGAATAGGACAGGAGAAGTACTCCAGATATAACAAACTGACCCTAGCCCCCCGACACATAAACTACTGCAGCATAAATACTGGAGGCTGAGACAGGAGGGGTCAGGAGACACTACACAAGCTGTTCGTTCTTTCTATCAGTTCGGTTGCTAGATACGCGACTCAATTGTTCAGTCTTTTTGTCCTTATCCTTTTCTTGCTAGCTAGCCAAGTAACGTAAACTCACCCCATTCCGTACAAATGTGAGTAACCACAACATTCAAACAAGGCTGCAATGAAAACGAATGGGATTGTAGTGACTGTGTTGGCATCAAAATCCGGGGTGTGAACTACGTTTCGATTCAGCATTGATTGACATGGTAATGGACTAACAGTATTGGAGAAAAGATGAAAAAACGGACCCCTCTGACGCTGTATGTTACATCGTGACGTGTCACTACGTAACGTACAGCGCACATTTGCAACTCATTCTGTGCCGTACAGCCTCTTTCCACCAGGGGTAGCCCGTCTCTTGCAGATTAAAATCATGCTTAACCATATACAAGAAAACTTCATAATAAAACTTCATTATTCATGATTTTCGTCTAAATTAATATAATTATTGCTAATATTAAACTAATATTGCCTTCTGGAATTATGCAGAGATGGGCATGATGAAGGTATCGTCATTAATTTTGTTGGAAAGAGGAGAAATTGTGCTTTACATTGGTATTGATATTACAGTTGATCTGGAAGTATTATGTTTTTTGGGCGCAACAATAAGGTAAATTGTACGGACCAAGGCGATGTACAAAAGTGAGTGAGTTTACGGTCACCTCAATAAGTGCAGCTAGAATAACAGCAATAATAGCTGCATTTGTATTTGTTCAAGCTGTTTTCTAGTGACATTTCTTTGGATACATCCATAACAATTTCACACTGTTGTTTAGAAGAGCTAGCTATTAACACAGCTAACAAAATTACTTCAAATTGAAGCTGGAAAGACTGCAAACTAGATGCACTTCGTTTAATTTTACAATTTTTCAATTGACATTTATTTGTATATATTCATAAAAATGATGCCAGTTGATTCATGATTTTGACTGGCTGAGAAACGCTGCCTGCCTGTTTGTCTTGTCCCAACTCCCAACTCTAACACGTTCATTACTATGGGACAGCTGGATATCTAATTTAAATATTGAAACAGTGTTGCAAATGTTGAAGAGACAGACGGCAAGGTCTATACAAATCTGCGCTGTTGAAAACTAAATTTAGTATAAAAGAAATGTGAGATAATGTCTAGATGCTTTTTATAGTGGAGATCAAGTTTATAACTTGCCTGGCTGGACAGATGAGACAGCGGATTGCACAATCAGATGGAACAGAGTAAATAGGCATTTTAACATCATAGATTTTGCCGGTGGTGACTTATAATATAGACACCGGCTGGAATATGCTTTTAACCAATCAGCATAAGACCCACCCATTGTATTATTGTCAATAATCAACCCCATCCACAATTTAGCCTGAAACGACTCACTTTTACACTGATGCAGTATTGTCAGAGATATGTGTCAAACACACATACAGCTTAAGTCGGAAGTTTACATACACCTAGGTTGGAGTCATTAAAACTTGTTTTTCAACCACTCCACAATTTCTTAACAAATTATAGTTTTGGCAAGTCGGTTAGGACCAGAGGTCGACCGATTAATCAGAATGGCCAATTTATCAGGGCCGATTACAAGTTTTCGTAACGATCGGTAATTTTGGACGCCGATTTTGCAGATTTTTTTATTACACCTTTATTTAATCTTTATTTAACTAGGCAAGTCAGCTGAGAAAGAACACATTCTTGTTTTCAATGACGGCCTAGGAACGGGTTAACTGCCTTGTTCAGGGGCAGAACGACAGATTTTTACCTTGTCAGCTTAGGGATTCAATCTGCAACCTTATGGTTGACTAGTCCAAAGCTCTAACAACCTGCCTCACGAGGAGCCCGCCTGTTACGCAAATGCAGTAAGAAGCCAAGGTAAGTTGCTATCTAGCATTAAACTTAATCAATCATAATCACTAGTTATAACTATACATGGTTGATGATATTACTAGTTTATCTAGGGTGTCCTGCGTTGCGCATTCGCGAAAAAGGACTGTCGTTGCTCCAATGTGTACCTAACTATAAACATCAATGCCTTTCTTAAAATCAATACACAGAAGTATATACTGTATTTTTAAACCTGCATATTTATCTAAAAGAAATCCAGGTTAGCAGGCAATATTAACCAGGTGAAATTGTGTCACTTCTCTTGCGTTCATTGCACGCAGAGTCAGGGTATATGCAACAATTTGGGCCTCCTGGCTCATTGCGAACTAATTTGCCAGAATTTTACGTAATTATGACATAACATTGAAGGTTGTGCAATGTAACAGGAATTTTTAGACTGATGGATGCCACCAGCTTTCCTATGTTCTCATGTTCTGAGCAAGGAACTTAAACGTTAGCTTTCTTACATGGCACATATTGCACTTTTACTTTCTTCTCTAACACTTTGTTTTTGCATTATTTAAACCAAATTGAACATGTTTCATTATTTATTTGAGGCTAAATTGATTTTATTGATGTATTATATTAAGTTAAAATAAGTGTTCATTCAGTATTGTTGTATTTCACTGAAATAATAAATGTTTTGTTTTCAAGATGATAGTTTCCTGATTCGACCATATTAATGACCTAAGGCTCGTATTTCTGTCTGTTATTATGTTATAAGTAAGTCTATGATTTGATAGAGCAGTCTGACTGAGCGATGGTGGGCACCAGCAGGCTCATAAGCATTCATTCAAACAGCACTTTTGTGCGTTTTTCCAGCAGCTCTGCTGTTTATGAATTCAAGCCTATCAACTCCCGAGATTCGGCTGGTGTAACGATGTGATGTGAAATGGCTAGCTAGTTAGTGGGGTGCGTGCTAATAGCGTTTCAAAAGTCACTCGCTCTGAGACTTGGAGTAGTTGTTCCCTTTGCTCTGCATGGGTAACGCTTTTTGGAGAAATGTCCTCTGGTCTGATGAAACAAAAATAGAACTGTTTGGGCATAATGGCCATCGTTATGTTTGGAGGAAAAAGGGGGAGGCTTGCATGCCGAAGAACACCATCCCAACCGTGAAGCACGGAGTTGGAAGCATCATGTTGTGGGGGTGCTTTGCTGCAGGAAGGACTTGCGCACTTCACACAATATATGTCATCATGAGGCAGGAAAATTACGTGGATATGTTGAAGCAACATCTAAAGACATCAGTTAGGAAGTTAAAGATTGGTCGCAAATGGGTCTTCCAAATGACCCCAAGCATCCTTCCAAAGTTGTGGCAAAATGGCTTAAGGACAACAAAGTCAAGGTATTGGAGTGGCCATCACATAGCCCTGACCTCAATCCTATAGAAAATGTGTGGGCAGAACTGAAAAAGAGTGTGTGAGCATGGAGGCCTACAAACCTGACTCAGTTACACCAGCTCTGTCAGAAGGAATGGGCCAAAATTCACCCAGCTTATTGTGGGAAGCTTGTGGAAGGCTAACCAAAATGTTTGACCCAAGTTAAACAATTTAAAGGCAATGCTACCAAATACTAATTGAGTGTATGTAAACTTCTGACTCACTAGGGATGTGATGAAAGAAATAAAAGCTGAAATAAATCACTCTCTCTACTATTATTCTAACATTTCACATCTCTAAAATAAAGTGGTGATCCTAACTGACGTAAAACAGGGAATTTTGACTAGGATTAAAGGTCAGGAACTGTGAAAAACTGAGTTTAAATGTGTTTGGCTAAGGTATATGTAAACTTCCGACTTTAACTGTATATCCTAGTTATTCACTCACATACCTAATCAGAGCCATATGACCATAGTATAAGGAAGTCAGCCAAAAGTGGTCTCATGGCCAACAGATCCACTGACACAGTTAGTATGGAAGCCTAGTTTTAGATTAACAGATAACGATTCTGAAATAGCAGCTAGTATCAACCCCTTCAACCGTCCACACACACAGGGATACACATATCCCGCCACACACACACCTACTCCCCAGCCAAGTCAGACAAGGCTGGCCATTGTTAGATATTGTATGCCCAATGGAACATTACAGGCTAACACTGGCCTCTCTGCCTGAAAGAAAATACTCTAGTGTTCATCTGGAAAACATTAGCCCTCCACTCCAGAGGGAGAAAATAGGGGAGAGGTTAACTATTTGAGATATTCTAGTCATCCAAGAAAACAGCCAAAAAAACAGTGTGGAATACCACGAGAGATTGGAAGACATTGAAAAGCAGATATCAAATTTCTGAAATGTGATTTTGAAATGTTTCATAACTTGAAAGTAACAAATGTCAGTCTGAAAATGCAGGCTGTAAGCTGAGCCATGATTTCTTGTCACTTTTTATAATCCCTGAAATCAAAACTAATTTAAGAATAACAAATCCCCACCACACACACATGAGCCAGTCTCTTGTGTCATAGACGATGTTGTAGTGGGTGTGGGACTTACACTCTTGTTTGAAAACAATGTTGGTGGATAATTGCTATCTGGTATCATTAAGCCTCAAACCCCCCCGTATAGGCAACCTAATTCTGACATTTTTTTTTTCAGTAATTGGTCTTTGGACCAATCAGATCAGCTCTGAAAAAATGCTGACATGAAAATATCTGATGTGATTCGTCAAAAGACCAATTGGTGGAAATTATCAGAATTAGGTTGCGTACCCAGTAGCCTTACTGGGTCGACGGGCCAGTGTATCACTGACAAAATAATGGAAACTTGAGCAAATTAGGGATACAAAATATATTCAGTAGCGACGTGTCATTCAGGGCAAGTGGGGCACACCCTCACCACTGTCCAGCTGATGGCGGTGTTTTGCATGTATTTCTGGCATTCATTCGTGTCACAATATATTATCTTATTAGTTAGCAAACAAAGCAGGATATTTGACTCCTCCCTGTCATATTATTGTGTTGGTATTTTTTTATTTATTAAGGCAGCTCCAGAATGCAGCTGTTTCAGCCTCACTCGATGCCTTTTGTGGTGGAGGGACAGACAGAGAAAGCCCACAGCATATATGCTGTTGATCCTCTCTGGTTGCATGTGATTGACTCAGAGTAATATCACTCACAACACTGCAGCACCGACTGGGAGAGCCCACTGAGAGCCAGGAAGCTTCTGCCCCCTGGGTTGCTGCCATAGAGTTACATTGGTAGTGCCCGTCCAAGAAGGCTCAAGGTCATTAGCTAAAGGTAAGTCGACATATTTCCTGTTAAAATAAAGATGAATTAAAAAATAAAACAGAAAACGTTTCTTCTTTGACTTTGAGTGTCAACTTCATTGTTTACTAGCTAGAAGACCACGTGTTCTAGCTAGCTAGCTAGCTGAAAAGTTATCATATATTATGTTGACTATCTCCTAGCAAATGGTTTTCAAACTTAGCGTTATGAAGATAATTTAGAGATAAAACGTCTCTAAATCAGCCACTAAACATTAAATAAGGCCATCCGTTAAAATAAAAGAAGCTGAAAAAGAAAATTCAACTGGGATTGGTTGTGGATGGAAGCAGCGGCTAACAACTGTTTTGAGGTGGCTATACCATGTGGCTTGTCGTTAAAGGGCAATTTCAATCTTGTTTTCATCATGTCCGGCGCATTTCTAGGGCAGTGAGATGGGTTCCAGTCTCTGAAAGACTACAACTGGTGTTGGGTGTGTTTCATGCTCTGGCCCATGTCCTTCCCCCAAGGCAGGCTTTTTTTTAAAAGAAGGGGGACACTAACAACACAATCCTTTGGGCAGAACTGAAAGAATTGATCAGACACAATGGTTTCAAGTGATTCCTCTCATCAGCAAACAGTGAGGAGAAACAATAATACAACAATTGACTGTTGTAAATCTCTACAACTGAAGCTGGTTTTACTATAAACAATATTTGCCTGCATGCCTGATAGACATGGTTGTAGGTAGATACTGTCTGCAAAGCCACCCTTTGCCTTGATGACAGCTTTGCACTCTCTTGGCAGTCCCTCAACCAGCTTCATGAGGTAGTCACCTGGAAAGCTTTTCTAAGAGTCTTGAAGGAGTTCCCACATATGCTGAGCACTTGTTGGCTGCTTTTCCTTCACTCTGCAGTCCAACTCATCCCAAACCATCTCAATCGGGTTGAGGTCGGGTGATTGTGGAGGCCAGGTCATCTGATGCATCGCTCCATCACTCTCCTTGGTCAAATATGTGTTTTGGGTCATTGTCCTGTTGAAATACAAATGATAGTACCACTAAGCGCAAATCAGATGGGACGGTGTATCACTGCAGAATTCTGTGATAGCCGTGCTGGTTAAGTGTGCCTTGAATTCTACATAATCACATGAAGTTCTGATTCATGCAGTTTCCTCTGAACACTTGATGTTGAGATGTGTCTGTTACTTGAACTCCGTGCATTTATTTGGGCTGTAATCTGAGGTGCAGTTAATTGCCGATTTCTGAGGCTGAGAACTCCTCTGCAGCAGAGGTAAATCTGGGTCTTTCTTTCCTGTGGCGGTCCTCATGAGAGCCAGTTTCATCATAGCGTTTGATGGTTTTTGCGACTGCACTTGAAGAAACTTTCGAAGTTCTTGAAATTCTCCGGATTGAATGACCTTCATGCCTTAAAATAATGATGGACTCGTTTCCCTTTGCTCATTTGAGCTATTCTTTTCATAATATAGACTTGGTCAGTTACCAAATAGGGCTATCTTCTGTATACCACCCCTACCTTGTCAATTCCTCTGGACAGAGTTCCTGTCCAGTCTCTGTGTTATTTTGCCCATCTTAATCTTATATTTTTATTGTCCAGTCTGAGATAGGGCTTTTTCTTTGCAACTCTGCCTAGAAAACCAGCATCCCGGAGTTTCCTCTTCACTGTTGACGTGGAGACTGGTGTTTTACAGGTACTATTTAATGAAGCTGCCAGTTGAGAAGTTACAGGTGCGCTATTTGATAGATTCCCCCGCCTCCCCTACCTCGGGCTTCCAGTGGGGAGACCTGAGGTCAACCCACCCCCGCCCCATCTCGTACTTCTGACTGGGAGACCTACCCTGTGTCACGGCATTCATCGGAAGAAGAAGAGGAATCGTCCGACCAAAATGCAGCGGTGTACGTGTTCATCTTTAATATACTGAACTGAACACTGAATATAAAATAACAAAAGAATAGCCAAAACAGTTCTGCAAGGTGCACCCAACACTAAACAGAAAATAACCATCCACAACTAAAAGTGGGAAAACAGGGTACCTAAGTATGGTTCTCAATCAGAGACAATGAAAGACAGCTGTCCCTGAAAGAGAACCATACCTGGCCAAAACATAGAAATACAAAACCTAGACATACAAACATAGAATGCCCACCCACATCACACCCTGACCACACAAAAAATAGAAACATACAAGGCAATCTACGGTCAGGGCCTGACACCCTGGCAGTAGCCTGCCTAGCTCACAAACTAGAATCAGAGCGTCCACTCCGACAAGGTTAATTGACCCATAGTACCACACCGTGACATGATATCATTGATGTAAGTGCTAATGAGTGATGGATAACCGATCACGCAAATGTCACCATTACAACTTTTTGTGCGGGCACCCCATGCTGACCCCGGCAAGATGCCGCCCTGGGCAGCTGCGCATGTCACCTAAAGACCTAAATCCACCACTGCCTATGGGAGATTCTGGAGCGACAACTGAGACAGCGTTTTTCACCATCAACAAAACACCAAATAATGGAATTTCTTAAGGAAGAATGGTTTTACATCCCTCCAATAGAGTTCCAGACACGTATAGAATCTATGCCAAGCGGAATTGAAGCTGTTCTGGCTCGTGGTTGCCAAATACCCTATTAAGACACTTCATGTTGGAGTTTTCTTTATTATAGCAGTTACCTCTATAGCGCTCTAATTCTTACTGATGAGAGGAGCACGTCCACAAATAAACATGGCTATTTGCTCATTTAGGAGCGGTATTGATTCGGGATAAAAATAAGGGTAAAAAAAAGCCTATTTTTATGTGTCTAATAGGTTTTTCTGTCTACCTATTTCCTGAATTGTATTATGGTTGTGATTGATTATTTCTTAAGTGTCTCACACCTGAATAGCACCTACCCTGAAGGTTTTAATGCCTAAACACAGTGGGTGCATTGCAACGAAAAGCTGAACTTTACATGTACCATTGTGTTAAAGCTGGCTTCTTTGACACGCTAACAACGTGAGATTACACAGAGCTTTGAGCTAAAATAACTATGTTCGCAACAAAAAGAACACCGGAATAAATTAGCAGACCAACTGATCTGACGTTATGGTGACGAGCCAGCTTGATACTAAACAGCGGAAATTGAAATTGTCTGCGTTCACTACTCCCGCCCCAATGAAGTAATATATCCTATCAGGAACAACAAAATTGTAATATGAAAAAGATAAATGGAAGACTATGACATATAACGACTGGAATATTTTGATTTCACTGGAAATGTGGCCTATGTCAAAACATGTTTAATTGCAGATAACTGCTTAGCCAAATTATGCCTACTGTACTTCGAGGCTACTCTTCTGCGAAAATGAAGACCAATTTTAAAATGAATTACCAAATTGTAAATGAAAGTGATATTTATTGCAGCAACATGTGTGATAGACAATTTACATGTCAATATAAAATGAAGCACTTTCCATCTGTTTCTTTTATTAAGATTATGACATAAATACAATATATTTTTTTATTTAGTCAGTTAGGAACAAATTCTTATTTACAATGACGGCCTACCGGGGAACAGTGGGTTAACTGCCTTGTTCAGGGGCAGAACGACAGATTTTTACCTTGTCAATTCGGGATATGATCTAGCAATCTTTCAGTTACTGGCCAAACGCTCCAACCACTAGGCTACCTGCCGCCCCAAAATAAGATAATAAAAAAATAGCCTTCTACACAATCTCGATTTAGTTTCAAATCTCAAATGTGTTGCCTACAGTTCAAGATTATTACAATTTTGGCCATATTTTATTTAGACACGTGAAATCATTAATGAAATCATTAATCATCTATTACATATTTGGAAAAAAAACGAAAATCCTACACCATGGTTTTTCCATTCATGTATGTGTAGGTTAGGCTACATCAGTTGTACGGAATGATTGTGAAATATATACATCGCCCTTAGTCTACTAAAATAGCAGGATTAAATTATTCCAATGAAAATCACAACCAGAGAGCGAAATAGTTGTAATTTATTTTGGCAGCAATCAGGACTAAAAGATAAGCATGACATCTGCTTTAGGGATCGTTATATCTGTGGCCAATTATGGTTGCAATTGAGATCAGCTGTGCGGGTGATTTCAGCACATATTGAGGGTTTAACAAGAGATTACCTTATGTTAGTTTACTGGCCAATGTTCGTTGCAATAGGCCCACCAGTTTTTATCAACATAGGTGTTTTTCTATAAACTTCCATTTGATGGGTAATAAAGCCGATTTACGCTTGATCTGGCAATGAGGTCTGGAGGCCTAATCAAGCTCCGTATGGCGATGCTGTGTGCCGCCCAAATGTTTTAACCATTTGGAGGGCTTTGATAGCTCCGTATAGCTCCACACTGACATGATTGGTTGACATGAACACAAAGTCGCATCATTGACAACTTTCTTCACAATAGCTCTGCTGTATGAATGTCCTGACTACTGCACAGGCAGAGTCTCATTAAACATAAATCGGCTTTAACTGAAAAGCTCTCACATTTGTCAGGGTTGCTGAATACTCAGTCTGTGATTGTCATCCAGGACTGTTGAAATATGCAGGTTTCAACTGGTACACATCTCCAGTGACATTATAATGTGAAATGGCATGACAAAAACATAAATTAATCTTTGTGGGCCAACATTATATTGTGTTTCAACCCATATTTGCTAAACTGTAATAAGATTTAGATGGAAATCATATTATGACCTTCTCTTCAGTTTCACCTAGATAAAATGTGTAGTTCACTCAAATACATGTGCAAATAAATCTTATGTTCTTATGTAAGCCTGACATTTAAGAAATCCAAGACACACATTGTGTTGCATTATAATACCGTACCAATGGACACAAGGTCAGACAACTTTTGTACTGTTTTGCAAATTCAATAAAGTCCTAAACCAATTTTAAAGTGTTGTTATAGCAACCAGCACAATGTAATGTTTAGCATGACCATTCACTTAAGCATTTTAAACCTAAAGGTTGACCTAACTTAAGCTTAAGCATAACATGTCTCTGACATGAACATAGTGTCAAGCACAAGTTAGACAGGTCATTTGTAGGGTTAAGTTATTCATCTGTATAACAAAATGTAACAGGTTCATCTACAGTAATATGTTGGCACCAGATTGACCTCTATGCCATGAACAGCCTCTATGGTATTTCCATCTGTCATAAAGAGCACATGTTCAAAATACGTTTTTCCATATCAAGAGGTGAAATAAAAAAATAACTATAGTAAGTGCCTATTAAAATCCTCTAGAGTCTAAGCCCTGTCTAAGCCAGGGAAGGGGGGATCTACTAAACTAACATATGGAATTATTTTAAAACCTCTTAGAACCACCCATCCCGGATCCGGTATATTTGTTATCAGCAACGCTGAATAGCATAGCGCAACAATCAAATAATATTACTAGAAAATAATCATATTCATGAAATCACAAGTGAAATATAGCAAAACACAGCTTAGACTTTTGTTAAAACCTCTTGAAACTAGGGGGCACTATTTTTATTTTTGGAAAAATAACTTTCCCAAAGTAAACCGCCTATTTCTCAGGACCAGATGCTAGAATATGCATATAATTGACAGCTTAGGATAGAAAACACTCTAAAGTTTCCAAAACTGTCAAAATATTGTCTGTGAGTATAACAGAACTGATATTGCAGGCGAAAGCCTAAGAAAAATCCAATCAGGAAGTGACTCATGTTTTGAAACCGTTGTGTTCCTATGCACCCCTATTGGCCACTGAAAGGGATATCAACCAGATTCATTTTTCTACGTATTCCCTAAAGTGTCTACAGCATTGTGACGTAGTTTCACACCTTTATGTTGAAGAATAAGCGTAAATGACTACATTGCGTAAGTGGCCAGCTGAGGGCTCTCAGAGTGATTCTTGCGCAAAAGACAGAGGTTGTCGTTTTTCCTCTCACTCCTACTGAAAAGCCAATTGTCCCGGTTGATATATTATCGAATAGATATTTGAAAAACACCTTGAGGATTGATTATAAAAAACGTTTGCCATGTTCTGTTGATATTATGGACATAATTTGGCTTTGTCGTGACCGCTATTTCCGATGGATTTCTCAACACAACGTGACCAACAAAAGAAGGTATTTTGGGTATAAAAATGATCTTTATGGAACAAAAGGAACATTTGCTGTCTAACTGGGAGTCTCGTCAGTGAAAACATCCGAAGATCATTAAAGGTAAGCGGTTAATTTGATTGCTTTTCTGATTTTCGTGACCAAGCTTCCTGCTGCTAGCTGGACATAATGCTATGCTAGGCTATCGATAAACTTACACAAACGCTTGTTTTGCTTTGGCTGTATTATGTATACAACGAACATGACACAGGTATTGTTCATCCTGATCAGACCAGTTTTTACTTGGACGATACATTGGAGATTAACTACTAGAAATAATGTAACAACATGAAACATATAAGAAGCCAGGCCTGGTGTTTATAGCAGATTTTGTAAAGGCCTTTGATAAAGTAAGACTGAATTTTATTTATAAATGCCTGGATTTTTTCAATTTCAGTGAGTCTCTTATTAAATGTATAAAAGTAATGTATAGCAACCCCAGGTGTAAAGCAGTTAGTAGCGGCTACTTCTCAGAGTTTTGAATGGTCAAGAGGCGTTAAAAAGGGGTGTCCGCTGTCACCATATCAATTCATTATGGCCATCGAAATGCTAGCTATTAAAATCAGATCAAATAACAACATTAGATGATTAGAAATCCAAGGCTTAAAAACAAAGGTGTCTATGTATGCTATTGACTCAAGTTTTATATTAAGTCCGCAAGCTAGATCCCTGCAATGTCTCATTGAAGAGCTAGATAACTTTTCTGGCTGTCTGGACTAAAACCTAATTACGATAAATGTACAATATTACATATTGGATCTTAAAAAATGTTACTTTTACATTACCCTGCAGTTTATCTATAAAATGGGCTGACGTTGAAATAGACAAACTTGAAATTCATCTTACAAAATATATAAATGAGCTCTCCACAATGAATATCAATAGAAAACTAGTAAAAATAGACAAGATCCTGCAACCATTGCGAGGTCAACACCTGTCTATTTATTGAATTTCTTTACTGATTAACTCCTTAGTCATATCCCAGTTTACTCACTTACTCACTGATATGAGCAAAACATATTTAGCTTTATCTGAGATCTGAGATGTATAATTAATATGAACTTGATGGGTTGACATTATTAAATATAAAAGCACTAAACACTCTCTCAAACAAACATTGCAGAGCTGGTTACATTTCCAATTTCATCCCCTGAAAAGATATATGCGCTGGTTGATTGATTTTTTTTTTTTGATTGAACATTTTTTTGTTTGAAAAGTAATTTTGTTTTTAAATGATATGGTAAATTGGAATGGTAGAGTTATGTATTTCATGGAGTTATCAGAATTGTATGGGAAAGTCTGCTCTATCCAATATTACAACCATTTGATTATAGCAATACCCCAAAAATGGAGGAGGCAGGTGGCAGCAAGAGGAGGTAGGGAACTGGTCTGTCTGCCCAATGTAAAGGATCAAAACTGGTGGAGGCAGGTGGCAGCGGGAGGAGGGAGGGAACTGGTAGCAGCGGGAGGAGGGAGGGAACTGGTAGCAGCGGGAGGAGGGAGGGAACTGGTGGCAGCGGGAGGAGGTAGGGAAAAAGCTGGGACCGAGAGACTGAAAAACAGCTTCTATCTCAAGGCCATCAGACTGTTAAACAGCCACCACTAACACTGAGTGGCTGCTGCCAACACACTGACACTGACTCAACTCCAGCCACTTTAATAATGGGAATTGATGGGAAATGATGTAAATATATCACTAGCCACTTTAAACAATGCTACCTTATATAAATGTTACTTACCCTACATTATTCATCTCATATGCATACGTATATACTGTACTCTATATCATCGACGGTATCCTTATGAAATACATGTATCACTAGCCACTTTATACTATACTATGCCACTTTGTTTACATACTCATCTCATTTGTACATACTGTACCCGATACCATCTACTGTATCTTGCCTATGCTGCTCTGTACCATCACTCATTCATATATCCTTATGTACATATTCTTTATCCCCTTACACTGTGTACAAGACAGTAGTTTTGGAATTGTTAGTTAGATTACTTGTTATTACTGCATTGTCGGAACTAGAAGCACAAGCATTTCGCTACACTCGCATTAACATCTGCTAACCATGTGTATGTGACAAATAAAATTTGATTTGATTTGATTTGATTTGGAACTGGTGGCAGCGGGAGGAGGGAGGGAACTGGTGGCAGCGGGAGGAGGGAGGGAACTGGTGGCAGCGGGAGGAGGTAGGGAACTGGTCAGTATACCAAATATAAATGGTCAAACCTAGAGGAGGAATAAAATAGCATAAATAGGAAAGAATTCCAGTTTTATTTGAGGACATGCAGATTGCAAAATAGTTATGAAAAGATTTCTGATGTACAGATTCCATGGCACAGGGTGTATGAGTTGATATATAAAATGATGCAATATTCAGAACTTTGTGCTTTTCAGCTAAATTTATTGTACAGAATTCTTGCCACCAACAAAATGCGGAAGGGCATTCAATCATCGCAGCTCTGCAGAGTTTGTTGTGGGGATACAGAACCAATATATCATTTGTTTGGAATTGCCCTCAGGTAGCCTGTTTCAGGTCTCAGGTACAAGAATGGCTGAAAGCATAACATTAATCTAAAATTGACCTTAGAAAAAGCATTGTCGGGAGATCTGGAGAGACCTGTTCTGTCTATTAGTAAAATTATTTACCTTCAACTCACAATCTGTGGAGTCTAGACAGATTCAAATTGTATGTTAAACATCACAGCATAGTTGAAAGTACACTGCATTCGAAAGTATTCAAACCCGTTGACTTTTTCCACATTTTCTTACTTTACAGCCATATTCTAAAATTGATTAAATAGTTTTTTTCCCTCATCAATATACACAGAATAACACAACATTTTTGGAAATGTATTAAATATAAAAACAGTAATATCACATTTACATAATTATTCAGACATTTTACTCCATACTTTGTCGAAGCACCCTTGTCAGCGATTACAGCCTCAAGTTGTCACGCCCTGACCTTAGAGAGCCTTTTTATGTCTCTATTTGGTCTGGTAGGGTGTGATTTGGGTGGGCATTCTATGTTCTTTATTTATTTTTTTCTGGCCAAGCGTGGTTCCCAATCAGAGGCAGCATCTATCATTGTCTCTGATTGGGGATCATACTTAGGCAGCCCTTTCTCTCCTTCCGTGTGGGATCTTGTTCTTTGTTTGTGTGCAGGTAGTTTGTACAATGCAGCTGTTCGGTCATTGTATTCTTTATTGTTTTGTCATTTCTAAAGTTTCACTTCGTTAATAAATTATGTGGAACTCAAAGAACGCTGTGCCTTGATCTCATCCTAGAAGATCCCACCACAAAAAGACCTAGCAGCGTGGACATGGGAGGACACCCTAGCCGGAAGGGATCGCTTCCCATGGGAATGGGTGGAAGCAGCTAGGAAGGCGGAGGCAGCTAGAAAGGGGGCCCAGCGTTACAAGGGGACACGGCCAGCATGGAAGCCTGAGAGGCAGCCCCCCCCAAAAATTATAGACCTGAGCCAACCCCCCATGCTTACCGTGAGGAGAGAGTGACTAGGCGGGCACGATGTTATGCGGTGATGCGCACTGTGTCTCCGGTGCGCATGCACAGCCCGGTGCGCTCTATTCCAGCTCCTCGCATTTGTCGAGCTAGAGTTGGCATTCAGCCAGGATGAGTTGTGCCGGTTTAGCGCTCCTGGCCTCCGGAGCGTCTCCACGGCCCAGTATATCCTGTGCCAGCTCCACGAACCCAGCCTCCAGTGATGATCCATGGCACGAAGCCTCCAGTGATGATCCAAGGCACGAAGCCTCCAGTGATGATCCATGGTCCCCAGTCCGGGGCCCGCAACGAGAGTCCCCAGTCCGGGGCCTAAGGTGAGGGTCCCCAATCCGGGGCCTGCGGCGAGGGTCCCCAGTCCGGGGCCTGTGGAAAAGGTCCCCAGCGACGAGGGTCTCCGCACCAGAGGCGCCACCAAAGTGGGGTGAGCCAGGTTCAGGTGGAGTCTGCACCGGGGTCTACTGACCTTAGAGAGCCTTTTTATATCTCTATTTGGTCAGGGTGTGATTTGGGTGGGCATTCAGAGCCGCCACCGCGGATAGGCAGCATGGGATCATGTTCTTTGTTTGTGTGCACCCGGACCCTCCCATTTCGTTAATAAATAGGTTCATGTTTTGCGGCTGGAGTCTGCACCTTTTGGGGAGGTTCTCCCATTCCTCTCTGCAGGTCCTGTCAAGCTCTATCAGGATGGATAGGGAGCATTGCTGCAGAGCTATTTTAAGGTCTCTCCAGAGAAGTTTGATCGGGTTCAAGTCCGGGCTCTGGCTGGGCCACTCAAGGACATTTAGAGTCTTGTCCTGAAGCCACTCGTGCGTTGTCTTAGCTGTGTGCTTAGGGTCGTTGTTCTGTTGGAAGGTAAACCTTCACCCCAGTCTGAGATCTTGAGCTCTCTGGAGCAGGTTTTCATTAAGAATCTCTCTGTACTTTGCTCCATTCATCTTTCCCTCAAACCTGACTAGTCTCCCAGTCCCTACCACTGAAAAACTTCCCCATAGCATGATGCTGCCACCACCATGCTTCACCGTAGGGAGGATTCCAGGTTTCCTCCAAACGAGACGTTTGGCCTTCAGGCCAAAGAGCTCAGTCTTGGTTTCATCAGACCAGAGAATCTTGTTTCTCATGGTCTGAGAGTCTTTAGGTAACTTTTGGCAAACTCCAAGTGGGCTGTCATGTGCCTTTTACTGAGGAGTGTCTTCCGTGTAACCACTCTACCATAAAGTCCCAATTGGTGCAGTGCTGTTGTCCCAAAATGGTTGTCCTTTTGGAAGATTCTCCCATCTCTACAGAGGAATTCTGGAGCTCTGTCAGAGGTTGCCTCCCTGACCAAGGCCCTTCTCCCCCGAGTGCTCAGTTTGGCTGGGCGGCCAGCTCTAGGAAGAATATTTGTGGTTCCAAACTTCTTCCATTTAAGAATGATGGAGGCCACTGTTCTTGGGCACCTTCAATGCTGCAGAAATGTTTTGGTACCCTTCCTCAGATCTGTGCCTCAATGCAATCCTGTCTCGGAGCTCTACGGACAAGTCCTTTGACCTAATGGCTTGGTTTTTGCTCTGAAATGCACTGTCAAACTGTGGGACTGTAACGGTTTTCTTCCGTTGAAGGAGAGGAGGACCAAAATGCAGCGTGGTTAGTGTTCAACATGTTTAATAAGGACAATATACGTGAGCACTACAAAATACAAAACAACAAAAGTCTCCTCCTAGGAAAGGCGACCCTCGCTGCCGACCTAGGATTGGCAAACCTACTAAAGGGCCCCACTGGACTAAATAAACTCCTTCAGACTGAGGGGCAGCTCCGGACTGAGGGGTAGCTCAGGACCAAAGGGTAGCTCAGGACCGAGGGGTAGCTCAGGACCGAGGGGTAGTTCAGGACCGAGGGGTAGCTCAGGACCGAGAGGTAGCTCAGGACCGAGAGGTAGCTCAGGCTGGTTGACGGCTCTGGCAGCTCCTGGCTGACTGACTGCTCTGGCAGATCCTGGCTGAATGGCGGCTCTGGCTGGCAGAATGGCGGCTCTGGCAGATCCTGGCAGATCCTGGCTGACTGGCAGCTCCTGGCTGACTGGCGGTTCTGGCGGCTTCTGGCTGACTGGCGGCTTTGGCGGCTCCTGGCAGACCGGCGGCTCTGGCGGCTCCTTGCAGACTGGCGGCTCTGGCGGCTCCTTGCAGACTGGAGGCTCTGGCGGCACAGGACAGGCGGGAGACTCTAGCAGCTCAGGACAGGCGGGAGACTCTAGCAGCTCAGGACAGGCGGGAGACTCTAGCAGCTCTAGACAGGCGGGAGACTCTAGCAGCTCTGGACAGGCCGGAGACTCTAGCAGCTCTGGACAGGCCGGAGACTCTAGCAGCTCTGGACAGACGAGGCGCACTTAAGGCCTGGTGCGTGGTGCCGAGGACACGCACCTCAGGGCGAGTGCGGGGAGGAGGAACAGGGAGTACTGTGCTCTGGACACGCACAGGAAGCCTGGTGCGGGGGGCTGCCACCGGAGGGCTGGTGCGTGTAGGTGGCACTGGATAGACCGGACCGTGCACTGGAGCTCTTGAGCACCGATTCTGCCCAACCTTACCTGGCTCGATGCCCACTCTAGCCCGGCCGATATGAGGAGCTGAAATGTACCGCACCGGGCTATGCACCCGCACTGGAGACACCTAGCGCTCCACAGCATTACACGGTGCCTGCCCGTCCCTCTCGCTCTCCGGTAAGCACAGGAAGTTGGCGCAGGTCTCCTACATGGCTTCGCCATACTCCCTGTGTGGCCCCCACTCCAAGACATTTTTAGGGCTGACTCTCGGGCTTCCATCAGTGCCACCGTGCTGCCTACTCATACCAGCGCCTCTCTGCCTTCGCTGCCTCCAGCTCTGCCTTGGGAAATAAACAAAACAGTCCTATCTGGTGCATAGACACAAAGACAGAAGACAGGAAACAACCACCCACAAAACCCAACACAAAACAGGCTACCTAAATATGGTTCCCAATCGGAGACAATGACTAACACCTGCCCCTGATTGAGAACCATATCAGGCCAAACATAGAAATGGGAAAACTAGACACACAACAACAAGAATGCCCACTCAGCTTACGTCCTTACCAACACTAAAACAAAGAAAACACAAAAGAACTATAGTCAGAACGTGACAGGGACCTGACTCAATTACGAGTCTAATAGTAAAGGGTCTGAATACTTATGCAAAAAAATCTAAAAACCTTTTTTCGCTTTGTAATTATGGGGTATTGTGGGTAGATTGATGAGGATTTTTGATTTTATTTAATACTTTAGAATATTTTAGAATAAGACTGTAACGCAACAAAATGTCAAAAATGCCAAGGGGTTTGAATACTTTTCAATTGCACTGTAGTTCTTCAGAGATATTTTCCATAAATGCATAAAATTCAACACTCTCCCCTGTGCATAGGAGTGCTGTGAGGAGGGAGTGCAATAAAGCAGCACTGTGTGCCATGTGGTCATAGTTTGCCACACACACACGTAAAGTATATACAAAGTATATATATATATAAAATACGCACACATAAGCGTATGCACATACACACGCATACACACACAGAGAAACACACACACACACACACACACACACACACACACACACACACACACACACACACACACACACACACACTAAGCATCCCAAACTCTTCATCATTTCCAATCACAACAAAATCATGACATAAGTGTTGGGTGAAAAACACAAGCTCTTTCCAAGCTTGTTTTGGAAGGAGGACAAATGTAATTTGCCAGCAATTTTCAATCAAGTCAACAGCAGCAATCTCTCACTCTCTCTCCCTCTGGCTTCCCCACACTCTATCAGTCTTATATGTCACAGCTAGTTATTAATCACATTCTCTATTCTGTGTTTTTTGTTGTTGTTCTGTCTCCAACATCCCTCAGCAAGAGACCTTTAAAATCCAATCAAATGTCATCCAATGTTTCACTCTAATAACACTTGGAGTGAAGGGCTTCCAGCGTGCATTCACTCAATTTCTCTTTTGATAAATGTCCTGCTGTATATATAAAAACTTTTTCTGACCTGCAAAAGACTAAACTCAGCAGTTACAGTCAGTTGAAATGGGATGTCTCAGTTGGTTACACCTTTTTGAACAACATACAAGAAGCAGTTTAAAAGTATAAGTGATTATCTCTGTCTTTCTCTCCCTTGCTTTCAGTCTCCCTCAGTCTTGCTCTGATTCCCTCCCACTCACACTGAGTATGTGTGCCATGGAAGAGTGAGAGAACCACATCTGGATGGTTCCAGAAGGTGAGTCATGGCGTTCTAACTGGCTCAGGCCCAGAGAGAGGCCTTCATGCATGGGCCATGTGCACCACCAAAATAACTTTGGGGGAAAGGAGTAGGGGGAAAACCCTCTCTGTATATTTTGTTTTTCCATAAAATATCTCATAGCCTAGCAACCCTAGAATATTTGTGGAGAAACAGAAAACAGACCTCCATACTCTGTTGAGTTACTACCCTCCCCTACCCCTACTCTCAGAGTGACTGTAAAAACAGTGTAAGGCCTGTGTGTTTAAAGATTTTAAGTGTGTGTGTGCTTGTGTGTGTGTGTGTGTGTGTGTGTGTGTGTGTGTGTGTGTGTGTGTGTGTGTGTGTGTGTGTGTGTGTGTGTGTGTGTGTGTGTGTGTGTGTGTGTGTGATTCTGGTGCGTGCATCAGCCAAAATGTAACATAAAGGAGTATCCTACTGGCCTGTACGCATAGGGAGCAGTTTGTCAACAGAAACACAGCAGTTTGATTGAATCCCATTGGTACGACCTGAAAGACACTTTCTTTTTTGTAACGATGAAGTCCAATCTGGAACGGTGCCTATTGGCTTGTTATCCAGCCAACAGAGAGCTGAAAACACCACTACAGTACCAGTCACTCAATACTATTCTATAATTTGTCATCAGAAAAAAATTGAAATACAGTGCCTTGGCTGCTTGGGGATCAAGCCGTTGTTGCTAAGAGAATGATGAAAGTAAATTGTTAGTGGAACAGTTGGAATGAGTCACTGACCTCAGAGAGAACGAGAAAGAGAGTAAGAGGGAGACAGACCAAGAGAGAGAAAGAGAGACAGACCAAGAGAGAGAGAGAGACAGACCAGAGAGAGAGAGAGAGACAGACCGAGAGAGAGAGAGACAGACCGAGAGATAGACAGACAGACAGACAGACAGACAGACAGACAGACAGACAGACAGACAGACAGTGTGTTACCTCATGCCCACTATGATCCCTAAACCCTACCTATGGCAAAAGCGTGACTGCTTGGATTGACCCAATTCATCTAACCTTCTCTCTCAGGAAGGAGTAAGAATAGCCCTCAACACTGGGCTTAAAATACAACAACCGAACAACAAACTTAGGTAGGCTATTGTTAGCTAGCTTGCCCTGAATAGAGGGAGAGAGAGCTGGAGTAAATGGAGCATGTGTGTGGCTAAAAGGTAGCTGCTGTATTGAGAGGGTGACATAAAGGCAGTAGTCCTAATGAGCTCAGCGGAAGCTCCATCCCTTTCAACCCCAGCCGATCGGTCTAGAAATAGAGTGTGTGACTCAGACTAGTAGGTTGGATGAGTCTGATACACACATCACTACTGGTCCTTCAGGTGCTATAAATGAGCTATTGATGCCTTTCAGATGTTGTTGTACCAAATTGCACCAGAGGGAACTGGCTGTGTCACTGGGCGTCAGACTCACTGGGCCATTGTGTTGCGTGTACGGCTGGGACAGGTTGGGGAGCTTGAGATTTAAAAAATATATATTATTCTTGCCTACTGAATTATTCCTAGGTAAACAGGTGTGCCAATCAATTATATAATGATATAATGATAAATGAATCTCCAGGGAGAAACTATCTCCAGCAGGGTTGTTGTGCCCTCGAGGACCACTTCCTGGTATCATGTAAATACTAGAATAAACAGCCACTCAGTGAGCAAGGGTCGTGGGGAAAATTCCCTCATCCACATCACTGAGCCTCCATTGGTATTGTAAAATCACATGGTCCACTGAACCTACACTATATACAGAAGTATGTGGACACTCTTTCAAATGAGTGGATTAGACTATTTCAGACACACCCGTTGCTGACAGTTGTATAAAATCAAGCAGACGGTCATGCAATCTCCATAGACAAACATTGGCAGTAGAATGGCCTCACTGAAGAGCTCAGTGACTTTCAACATGGCACCGTCATAGGATGCCACCTTTCCAACAATTCAGCGCGTCAGATTTCTGCCCTGCTAGAGCTGCCCAGGTCATCTGTAAGTCCTGTTATTGTGAAGTGGAAACGTCTAGGAGCAACAACGGCTCAGCCACGAAGCGTTACGCGACACAAGCTCACAGAATGGGACCGCCGAGTGCTGAAGCACGTAGTGCTTACAAATCGTCTGTCCTCGGTTGCAACACTCATTACCGAGTTCCAAACTGGCTCTGGAAGCATCTTCAGCACAAGAATTGTTTCCTTTGGGAGCTTAATGAAAAGGGTTTCCTTGGCCAATCAGCCAAGTGTTGGATGGAGGGGTGTAAAGCTTGTACTCTAGTGCAGTGGAAACGTGTTCTCTTGAGTGAGGAATTGGCTTCACCATCTGATAGTCCGACAGACAAATCTGGGTTTTGAGGATGCCAGGAGAACGCTACCTGCCCCAATGCATAGTGCCAACTATAAAGTTTGGTGGAGGAGGAATAATGTCAGGGGCTGTTTTTCATGGCTCACCCTGGGCCCCTTAGTTCCAGTGAAGGGAAATCTTAACTCTACAGCATACAATGACATTCTAGGCAATTCTGTGTTTCCAACTTTGTGGGAACAGTTTGGGGAAGGCCCTTTCTTGTTTCTGCATGACAATGCCCCCTTGCACAAAGCGAGGTCCATACAGAAATGTTTTGCCGAGATCGGTGTGAAAGAACTTGACTGGCCTGCACAGCCCTGACCTCAACCACATCGAACACCTTTGGGTTGCAGACTGTGAGCCAGGACTAATCGCCCAACATCAGTGCCCGACCTCTCTAATTATTTTGTGGCTGAATGGAAGCAAGTCCCTGCAGCAATGTTCCAACATGTTATAGCAGCAAAGCGGGGACCAACTCCATATTAATGCCCATGATTTTGGAATGAGATGTTCGACGAGCAGGTGTCGTATTTCTCAGTCCATTGCCTTTTTCCAATGATACTCCAGGTATTGTTGACATGCTTTAAATTCAGCTGGCCTCCTGTTGTACAGTGACATTTAGCCGTCATTAGGCGTGCTGGATGTGGGAGAGGAGGAAAGTGTTCCAGTCATCCTTGCTGCACTACTCAGTTCATCTATCTCAGCGAGCTGTTTCCTTGACATTTCCCTTCCTCTGAATTAGCTATCTAAACTTAGTATCATGGTTTAATTGTTGGTAAAGGGCTCATAAGAAAGCATTTAACGCTAAAGTCTACCCCTGTTGTATTCTGTGTATTTGACAAATACAATTCCATTAGATATTGAATTACCATCCAGGGGGCCCCCATTGATTGTGTTAGTCAGTCTCACTCAGATATAATATTAAAAACTGAAAATAGTATTCCCCACCCTATGGCAAAATGTGTAGAATTGCAGGACATTTCCTGTAAAACAGCTCATTTTCCTCTCGTCCCATGACAGAACGAGTAGAATTGCATGAAACTAGTAAAATTGCTAAATCTTCTCGTCTGTCTCCCCCTGTCTGGTACAGGTACCCCCGCTACACTCCCCTCTCACCAGACCTTTCACTTGGCTCCAGCACACACACACTGCTGGGGAGAGTGACTATTTGAACTATTTGAACAATGGCTAGCCCCAAGTCGTTATATTTTTGTTATTGTTCTTTATGTTATTTACCTCATGACTCTTGCGTGCCTTGTTGACTATGAACTAGCTTGCTTACCAGACTGTGGGACTGGTAAGACTATGTTTGTTCCCACACTCGGGACTCTGACTCTCTATTGGTTACATGGACTCTTGGCCTCCCATCCTATTCTAGCAACCTCTTTACGGCTTTGTATTCATGTTGCTTGATTAAATTTTAGTACAATATGACCTTGTTGCCATCTGACTCAAATGTAATAAAAAATGAACACTGCAGAGCTCTCCCTTTCCTCTGCTGTGCCCTGATTGTATTACTGCTGATGATATCTGGAAATGTGTACGTACACCCTGTCCCATGTACTGTTGCTAGCCCCAATTCTGATTTGTGCTTTTTCAGCAAGACAGATCTTCCAAAGGTGGTGGAATGGAAATCTCTACCAAGGAACACATTCAATGCTCGGTTGTCTCCACCAAGTCTGTCCCCAAACAATTTGATTTGCTGGTTTTAAGCGTTAAACTTCCAAATAGCTCTTTGTTGACTGTTGCTGGGTGTTATCGTCCACCATCAGCACCGGCCTGTACCCTACCTGCCTTAAGCTCTCTCCTGGCCCCTTACACTAAGTCAGAACTTGTCCTGCTTGGTGACCTAAACTGGGACATGCTTAAACCACCTGACCAAGTCCTTAAAGCAATGGGACTCCTTAGAATCAGCCTGATCCCCTCTATCGAAGATGGTTGAAGCTTCTTTTTTTGATATTTTCAGTGGTATTGTTAACGAACACACCCTGTACTGACAGTTGTGGCTGCTTTGCCTGACGTACTGTGGTCTCTACCTTCTTTCCCATTGTTCTGTTGTCTGTGCCCAATAAGGTTTGTACCATGTTTTGTGCTGCTACCATGTTGTGTTTCTACCATGTTGTTGTCGTGTTGTGTTGCTACCATGCTGTGTTGTCATGTGTTGCTGCCATGCAATGTTGTGGTGTCTCTCTTGTCGTGATGTGTGTTTTGTGCTATATATATATATATTTTTAAATCCCAGCCCCCGCCGTCATTGTAAATAAGAATTTGTTCTTAACTGGCTTGCCTAGTTAAATAAAGGTTAAACAAAACAATATATATAAATAAACATGAACAGTGTAATAATGTACTGTTTGTCCATGTGTGTCAATTAGGTCAGTTGAAAACATTCTATGTTAAAAGCACTGTGATCCACAGACTTTTTTGTAGGTAAGATACCCATGTAAGAATTTGTAGTTGAATGAACTTATGAGACAATTTGAGCAAACACATCATTTTAAGGAGACTGAATTTTCCCCTACGTTTTCTGATGTTGGGAATAAGTTTGGGCCAACTAAATATGTTAAGTAAACAAAAAAAGGCAGTGGAACTAGTTAGTTGAAGCAACTATATTTTTACAATGTTGTAGCACTCTCTACACACACCACAAATAGCTCTCACACACACATGCACACGTTACACACTGCAAAACTAGGGTTTATTAACAAAGGTGAAACTTCAGTTTAGATTTCATGATTATGACATGAAAGGATCGTAATGATCATATTGTAAAATTATAAAAGATGTCCTAGACCGACGTAGAACAGAGTTTTTGCCCGTAACAAAATAACACCCATCATCCTAAACAAACACCATTCACACACTCACGACACACATGCGAGCGCACACACATTCAAGAACACACTCTTTCTCTGTCTCTACTACTCCATTGACACAGAGTGAAGTTGAAGGGTAGCCTTTCAGGGTGTGAGGTGGAGCGGTGTAATCCAACCGACAGACCCTGGGCCAAACAGCCAGGCTGAACAATACTGAATGTGGACAGTAAAACCAGGCGCCAGCCCTATGTCACCCCATACTGGTATATACTGGTTTTGAGAAGTGGATAGAGACAGTTATAATTTGAGTGGTGAGTTAGAGAAACAGAGTGCGGCAGTTTGAATCAGATCCATTGGTAGTTTTGTTATAAAAGACCAGTGTTTTACAATGGTGGGTCATGGCCAGTCCCTCTTCGGCTGTGGCTAAAACCTTAGCTGTGGTTAAACACATTGTGGGTCACGGAACAATGAAAATGCATTAGGTGAGTCATACAGCACTGAAGCTGTTTGAGAGCTACTGGTCTGAATGAGAAATACCTGTCTTGGAGCAGGTGTGTAAATTGAAGTGACAGGTTCTAATCCAACCTGTTTACTCAAAAATCTGATTTGTTGGCTGCATTGGTTACTGAGGTTGAAATGGCTCTGTGAGACATGTGGCCTATTCAAGGATGGCCGTCACTCATGATACAGTCATGTCTCCAAGTCACGTTTCCCTGTTTTGGAAAAGCTATGCGTCTCCTCAATTAACCTTGGAATTTAATTTAACCTCTGAACTGTGGCAGGGAGGTCAGAGAAAATACACACATGAGGAACTTGTAGGCTCTACAAGTTGCACACACACATGCCCACACACACATCCCGCTCACACTGTATGAACAAACACATGTTGTTTACGGGATCCACGAGAGATTGAGAGTGGGAGAATGAACACAATGGAACTTTACCCTTCAGCTCAAACAAAGGAAATGGTTGCTTTAACCAAAGTGTTGAGCTTATCAAAGCACATAAACAATTGTCTCTCTCTCCAGACCATTGCGTGTCACCGTGTGTTTGTCTGGAGGTGGTGAAAGTAGGGCAGGTACTTCAGGAGTTATTGCTGCGGTGTGCAACACTATTCTCCTTAGAGTGTGTGCAGTAGATAGGTGTACTGTACCTGGCCTGCCCTATTTCAGCTCACACTGAGGAGTAAGTGGAGCATGCTCTTAGTTTGAAGGTCAGTAAGGAGAAGGACTTAGGTTAGGATGTGAGGCCATATCGGAAAATAGACCCTCTATCTCTCATATATATATATATATATATATATATCACTTTCTCTCTCAGAAACATCTGCTCCATGTCACAGGGAACTACCTTTAAAACAACATACAGTTGAATTCAGAAGTTTACATACACTTAGGTTGGAGTCATTAAAACTTGTTCTTCAACCACTCCACAAATGTCTTGATAACAAACTATACAAACTGTGCAAACAATAGTACGCAAATATAAACACCATGGGACCACGCAGCCGTCATACCGCTCAGGAAGGAGACGTGTTCTGTCTCCTAGAGATGAACGTACTTTGGTGCAAAAAGTGCAAATCAATCCCAGAACAACAGCAAAGGACCTTGTGAAGATGCTGGAGGAAACAGGTACAAAAGTATCTATATCCACAGTAAAACGAGTCCTTTATCGACATAGCCTGGAAGGCAAATCGGCAAGGAAGAAGCGACTGCTCCAAAACCGCCATATAAAATCCAGACTACAGTTTGCAACTGCACATGGGGACAAAGATCATACTTTTTGGAGAAATGTCCTCTGGCCTGATGAAACAAAAATAGAACTGTTTGGCCATAATGACCATCGCTATGTTTGTAGGAGAAAGGGGAGGCTTGCAAGCCGAATGAACACCATCCCAACCGTGAAGCACGAGGGTGGCAGCATCATGTTGTGGGGGTGCTTTGCTGCAGGAGGGACTGGTGCACTTCACAAAATAGATGACATCATGAGAGAGGAAAATTATTTGGATATATTGAAGCAACATCTCAAGATATCAGTCAGGAAGTTAATTAAAGCTTGGTTGGAAATGGGTCTTTCAAATGGACAATGACCCCAAGCATACTTCCAAAGTTGTGGCAAAATGGCTTAAGGACAACAAAGTTAAGGTATTGGTGTGGCCATCACAAAGCCCTGACCTCAATCCTACAGAAAATTTGTGGGCAGAACTGAAAAAAGCATATGCGAGCAAGGAGGCCTACAAACCTGACGCCGTTACACCAGCTCTGTCAGGAGGAATGGGCCAAAGTTCACCCAACTTATGTGAGAAGTTTGTGGATGGCAACCCAAAACTTTTGACCCAAGTAAAATAATCTAAAGGCAATGCTACCAAATAGTAATTGACTGTATGTAAACTTCTGACCCACTGGGAATGTGATGAAACTATTATTCTGACATTTCACATTCTTGAAATAAAGTGTGGTGATCCTAACTGACCTTAAATGTCAGGAATTGAAAAACTGAGTTTAAATGTATTTGGCTAAGGTGTATGTAAACTTCCGACTTCAACTGTATACAGTGAAAACTACATGGGCCCATACATCACCAATGCTGATGTAAAGGACGTCGCACTGTTTGCTTAGCGAGCACCACTTACCCCTGATTCAGCTCACTCCAAGGCTCGAACTCAGGACCTCTGCCTTGCCAGCACACATGACCACCCTCCTGAAGCGTCTTACCAGTCAGCGCCACAAAAAAAGCTAGCTATTTGCTAGCACAAGTGGGACACTTCAGGCTGAGGGGTAAGTTTCACACATCCCCATGTGCTACACTGGCAAGAGCCACAACACGTGTTACTCTCACCACTTTGAAAGATTTCCATGCTGACCTGTCTGTTTGACGACATGACCCTGGGCTGTTCACCATCACCATCCCTCAGGCTGCCAGACACAGTCTTTGGTCTTTTGGGTCTTCACTATAGTGTCTGTAGTGATTAATAACCCTTTAAAAACTGTCCAGGTCTGTGTGGTCAGAGGAGGTGTCGATGAGGCTGTTCAGCTTGACATGTGTCCAGATGCCTACATGTTTTGCTCTCTTTTTTCATCTCCCTCTCTTCTCTCTTTCTCTCTCTGTCTCACTCTTTTTACATTAAATGTACATATTTTAATCTGGGGGCCTATAAATACTCCATTAAGGACTAAGTTGGCTGGAATCATGATCTGGGCAAAATGGGCCATGTAGTGACAGATGTTAGAGTGTCATCCTCTGATCATGACTAACAGGCCGCTCATCGCCTTCCTCTGAGGGTGACATTCCACACAGGAAACAGGAAAATGAAGAGAAGAAGGCGAGTGCCATGGTCCATTTCCATCTCTTCTCCCTTCAACCTCAAGGTGACCTGCTAAGACATCTCTATGGGCCTCAGTTGTTCACTCAGGGTTACATTGGAATAGTTGTAATGAATTTTAATGTGAAAATGACAATTTACATCTTTAAATATTTTTTTTTTGAGTCTAATCACAATGGTAAAAATAAGTTGTGAAATTGATAGATTACTTGTTAGATGTTACTGCAAGGTCGGAACTAGAGGCACAAGCATTTCGCTACACTCGCATTAACATCTGCTAACCATATGTATGTGACCAATAAAATTTGTTATGAAAACCTCACAGGCTAATTGGCAAGGTAACCCATAACTGGAGGATTCTATAAATAGTGATAAGGTTTACAAGGTCAGAGTCACCTCCAGTGGGTTCTTCAGACAATGACGACTCTGTGTGAAAATAAGTCTCCCTGACTAAACAGAGCAGGGCCTCTCCAGAGTCAGACAAATAAATCAATGCAGGTTATGAGGGAAGTCAGAGACAGAGAAAGAGAGAGAGCAAGAGAGAAAGAGAGATTGAGCGCGTGAGAGAGAGAGATTGCTGACCTGTCACTGAGGTCAATGGAAGGAGCATGAAATACAGATAAATTGTTTTATGTCTACCTTAACAGTCCTAGTGAACAAGGCTTTGACTGTACTGTCGAACCAGTCAAACCAGATAAGTGTATGATAAATGACTGAAACTCAGTTGAATCGCAATTTGTCTTGTGGAGATTTTTTTTTTTTAAGGAACATTTTTATTTATATCTATATATATATATATATATATATATAAAGTGAGCAACAGGAATTTCAGCTGTCTAGTCGAAATGTGTTCATCCCTATGACCTATTAAGAAATTCATTGAAATAACGAAATGCCATACTCTACATTTTCTTTCAGAATTAAAAAGCTTATATCCAGTTATGTCTTCAAACTGCTTGTGACGATTAGTTCAGCTAAAGTGAACTCAGTGAACTATTCTGTCTCCGAATGTGGCCTCTTCTCCAGTCTCTCATTATAACAACAGTGCTAACTTGCTATCGAAAGTGATTGCATTAAGATATGCACATGTTTGAAACAGTATGAGATGGGTTGGGGACTGAGTTCAGCAGCTATTTTAAGGCTATAAAATGAATCCCATTTTCAGAGGGTTGAGAAGGTAGAGAAAATGGTATTTTATCACCCAGCGAGTTTGGATATCTAATGAGCAAGGTGTATTCGCTTCAAAGTGAAGCAACTACGTCTCAAGGCATTGAGACCATCCACATCCTAGTTATAGCAGGAAACCAAATGGAGGGTTGTGATGCAATATATTGAAAAGAAAATGGCTTAATCTCAATACCCTGAAGAGCCTTCCTCTCTTTGTGTCCTTCACTTTATATTCTGGATTGCTTGGAATAAAAACCTCCCAGGTTAAATTGAATCCCCAGTTGGCTTGGCTATATTACTTTCACCTATCCTGTCTTCTCATATCAGTGGAGGTGAAGGTGAAACAATGAGGGAGAGGAGAAGAAGGTGAAAGTAGGATAGGAATCCACATTAGACTGTTAAGATGATACCTAGGGCCTTCAACACAGACATCTACCCCTCTATCACAACCACAACACTCACTGCAGCTATCTGCCTCAGTCTGCAAAGCCAGCACTAACCTAACTGTCTGTGACAATGTTTTTATTAACTTATCCTCTAGCATAATATGATCCGACAGTGGAAAACATAACACACAAGAAAGACTAGACATCCTCTGGATGGCCTTTGAAGTCTGATTTCTACCAAATTTGGCTAGTCTAAGTGGCAGTATGAGCTTGTTATATAATCGTTTTGATGTGTTTGTAATATAATTTTGTCTGTGTTGCAGATATGTTATTATTATTTAAGTCACTAAGACCAGGATTAAATTCACTCTCCTCTTTTTGGCTATGCACCATTAAAAGGAAATGTTACCGTGGTCACAGAGATCTCACATTCATAGTAAATGCTGCAGAATTCGTCTCAATCATAAATTACCTTTACATGTTTTAACCGCACCACAATGAAGGTCATACAAATATGCACTTAGTACAACAGGTATCTTATATGAATTTAGCACCAGTAGATTAATCAAGAGTATTTGCTGAGATATTTGTTTCAGACATTGAAACACACAATTACAAAGCTATAGATATTAGTGAAAGTTATTTTGACTTATAGCCTACCATGGCATTATTCAATATTTCATTTTGAAAATAAAACAGTTGCATCAGTTTTGCAGTGTAACTGCTGTTACAGTGCAGTGTAACTGCAGTTCAACTTGTAGTACACTGCAGTTAATCTGCAATCACTGCATCCAAAATACCAGTCGACTGCAGTTACTGGACGTTGACCACAGTTTCAAAACTGCAATCTTTTTTTTGTAAGGAGTGCATTATTTCCCTAAAATGCACAGTAGAATTCAATGGCTATGAAGTTCATTCTTACATGTTTGAGCTGCTTTTAAAAGCAAAAGTGGAATCAAAAACACTGGCATTGTTGAATTAGATTGTCACAATAGCAAGCTAGCAGCTAAATTAGCAAGTCTGTTTGTTTGGTTACCAAGACAACTACTGTAGCTATCTAGGAAACCTGCTACTCTACTTCAGTGGATGTTGAACACATATCTAGCGTCAAATTAATTAATTTCTAGCATCAGGGTATTCAACCTGGGGTCCACGGAGGTACTGCAGAGGTCCGCAACATTGTTGTTATTGTATTTAAACGTTTTTATAAATATCTCTAGCAACAATAGAATAAACAAATGTTGAATTACATTCCTACAGTAGAAAAGAGGAGAATATATTATTTCTAATGATGTCAACTTTATTTCTCAACTCATAATATTGATCAAATTTCACTCACTGGAGTATCTGACAGACTACCATTGTGACAAGTGACAAGGCTGCTTGTGAGATCTCTTGACTGACATATATTTTTGACAACACATGTGCAGTCAAAAACGTGGATTTCCTGTGTTTTATATCTCTTTCCACATTATGAGGTTGGAATAATACTTTGAAATTGTGAAAATTATGATAATGCCCTTTTAGTGAAATGTCAGATTGTTTATGTGGGATGGAGTTTTGGCTTGGCTGTTGGTATCACCAGGTGGTAAATTAGTTAATAGACCAATAAGAAAGACCGTTCCAAACCTCTCTGCCAATTCTTTAATCAGGACAACAGTTTTCAGCTGTGCTAACATAATTGCAAAAGGGTTTTCTAATTATCAATTAGCCTTTTAAAATGATAAACTTGGATTAGCTAACACAACGTGCCATTGGAACACAGGAGTCATGGTTGCTGATAATGGGCCTCTGTACGCCTATGTAGAATTTGCATAAAAAAATCTGCCGTTTCCGGCTACAATAGTAATTTACAAAAATTAACAATGTCTACACTGTATTTCTGATCAACTTGATGTTATTTTAATGGACAAAAAAAATAGATTTTCTTTCAAAAACAAGGACATTTCTAAGTGACACCAAACTTTTGAACGGTAGTGTATGTTTCAAAATAACATTCTTAAAACGGTCTCTGAACATTGCTAGAGTTTTCTGGAAAGTTTTCTCAACATTCTTGTAAAACATTTGAGAACATGACTTTAAATAGAACCATGAGGAAACCTGTAGGAAATGTTATGCTGAACAATGAGAATATGCCTAATGTCAAACCAGTTGGAGACTGTTCCTATGACATTACCAACATTTTATTTCAATTTAACCTGGTTTGTACTTTCTTCTAAAGTAATGAAATACTAAGAAAATATTTTTAGGGGTCAAGTTCCTTAAATGTTCTGAGAATGTTCCAAAGCCGAGCAAATATTCTGCACCATTCCCAGAAAGCTGAGGGATGGTTGTATGCAAAATAACCATAGGACAACCACGCTCTCAACAAGCTCTAAAAAAATATATAGTTCATATATAGTGAGAGGTCAGTAAATACATCTGTTTTGGCATGTTTTTCAAGAAAGTCTGTCTAAAGCAGAAATGTATAAGAATTCATATACATTTTTTTCCTGGTGATTGAGTTTGCTTGTTTCAGATCCACTATCTTCAAATATTTTACACAGTGGACCATAGAGGAAACTGAAAGATCCTTAACAGATTAAGAACTTCAGAATCTGGTCCTGAAGGCAACGAAACTGGCCTTCAAACATGTAACTGGCTTAGGCAAGGAGCTGTGGGAGTGCTGCTCTGAGACCAGCAAGACATACATTAAGTGTCCAAAATATTAGGAACACCTTCCGAATATTGAGTTGCACTCCCTTTTGCCTTCAGAACTGCATCAAATCGTCGGGACATGGACTCTACAAGGTGTCAAAAGCATTCCAACAGGGATGGTGGCCCATGTTGATTCCAATGCTTCCCAATGTTGTGTCAAGTTGGCTGGATGTCCTTTGGGTGGTGGACCATTCTTGATACACACAGGAAACTGTTAAGCGTGACAATCCCAGCAGCGCTGCAGTTCTTGGCACACTCAAACCGGTGCGCCTACTAACATATCACGTTCAAAGGCACTTAAATCTTTTGTCTTGCACACTCACCCTCTGAATGGCACACACACACAATTCATGTCTCAAGCATAAAAACACCTTTATTAACCTGTCTCCTCCCCTTCATCTACGGTGATTGAAGTATATTTAACACGTGACATCAATAAGGGATCATAGCTTTCACCTGAATTCACCTGGTCAGTCTATATCGTGGAAAGAGCCGGTGTTCCTAATGTTTTGTACATTTAATATATATGTTTGGAAGGCATAATATCCTCACGAGCAGCCTGGACCCTGAGAAGGCTGGATTTGAGGCTCTCTGTTTGGCCCCTTTTTGACTATCTCTCTGTTTTGCCCCTTTTTGAATGTCTCACTGTTTGGCCCCTTTTTGAATGTCTCTCTGTTTGGCCCCTTTTTGACTGTCTCTCTGTTTGGCCCCTTTTTGACTGTCTCTCTGTTTGGCCCCTTTTTGACTGTCTCTCTGTTTGGCCCCTTTTTGACTGTGTCTCTGTTTGGCCCCTTTTTGAATGTCTCTCTGTTTGGCCCCTTTTTGACTGTGTCTCTGTTTGGCCCCTTTTTGAATGTCTCTCTGTTTGGCCCCTTTTTGACTGTCTCTCTGTTTGGCCCCTTTTTGACTGTGTCTCTGTTTAGCCCCTTTTTGAATGTCTCTCTGTTTGGCCCCTTTTTGACTGTCTCTCTGTTTGGCCCCTTTTTGACTGTCTCCCTCTCTCTCTTTCACTCTGTTTTAGTTGAACAATAAACCATTTCAATTCTTACTCTTCATTTTTTTGATGAAAAATATGTTCTATTTCCTGAGAAGAAAAATTATAATATATTGAGAAAATGTGTTAGGTAACACTTCATTTTAACGGGTCCTTAATAGTGTAATAACATGTGTATCTAATTGTATTAACTCATACTCACACTGTAATAACATGTAACTGATGGTAATTGCAGTCTAATTACAGAGGTATAACAACAAATGGTATTTACCATGTTTGTTACAAATGGGTAAGTTTCCACTAAATTCACCACTTTAGTGTTTATTTTCTTCATAACTGCATGTGATTCAGTAATAACTGTCAAAAGGTTGTGATCACTAGTGGACAGATGCCATGGGTGTCCGAGATTATAAAGGCTCTAATTAGCTACCCGTGAATGCGCACTCTTCAAAATCTCCACTCAATGCTGTTGCTAGCACTTGCCCCCTAAAAGTGTACCATCTGGGTTAACTTGGTTGATTTTACAAAAACAGATCAGACAAAAGTCAAACTCACTGACTGGAGTTTTTCTTTATTCCGGGACAATGTGGAACATCCAGAATTTAAATTTAGCAACTGTTTGCTTGCAGAGGATAAAAGGGCTACTCTTAGCAAACAAGTGGCGAACCTACACAAGCTATTGCGGTATCCACGGCCGCCCACTTTTTCTTTCTCTTCCACCTCAGTAGCCGGTCGGCTCTTCACAGCCGACTGGCCGGTACTCTGCAGGGATCCCTCCCCGAAGGGGTCTCCCCTTCCCTGGAGAATGGCGCTAGTAGGATGCTACTGGATGACCCAGAAACCAGGCTATGAGGGGTGGCCAGTCCTCTTCTGGCTGTGCTGGGTGGAGATTATAACAGAACATGGCCAACATGTTCAAATGTTCATAGATGACCAGCAGGGTCAAATAAAAATAATCACAGTGGTTGCTGTCAGTTGTAAATGTCAGTTGGCTTTTCATAGCCGATCATTCAAAGTATCTCTACCGCTCCTGCTGTCT
Organism: Oncorhynchus clarkii lewisi; assembly: GCF_045791955.1. Classification (NCBI taxonomy): domain Eukaryota; kingdom Metazoa; phylum Chordata; class Actinopteri; order Salmoniformes; family Salmonidae; genus Oncorhynchus; species Oncorhynchus clarkii. The sequence goes on along the minus strand of NC_092175.1, from coordinate 21,020,197 downwards.
CTAGAGAGTTGAAAACAGCAGGTCTGGGACAGGTAGCATGTCCGGTGAAGAGGTCAGAGTTCCATAGCCGCATGCAGAACAGTTGAAACTGGAGCAGCAGCACGACCAGGTGGACTGGGGACAGAAAGTCATCAAGCCAGGTAGTCCTGAGAAATGGTCCTAGGGCTCAGATCCTCAGAGAGAGAGAGAAAAGGAGAGAATTAGAGAGAGCATACTTAAATTCACACAGGGCACCGGATAAGACAGGAGAAATACTCCAGATATAACAGACTGACCCTACCCCCCTGACACAAACTGCTGCAGCATAAATACTGGAGGCTGAGACAATTCTTGGTTCTAGTCAAGATTCTAGCAGCCGTGTTTAGCACTAACTGAATTTTATTTAGTGCTTTATCCGGGTAGCCGGAAAGTAGAACATTGCAGTAGTCTAACCTAGAAGTGACAAAAGCATTGATTAATTTCTCTGCATAATTTTTGGACAGAAAGTTTCAGATTTTAGCAATGTTACGTAGATGGAAAAAAGCTGTCCTTTAAACAGTCTTGATATGTTCGTCAAATGAGAGATCAGGGTCCAGAGTAACGCTGAGGTCCTTCACAGTTATATTATTTGAGACGACTGTACAACCATCAAGATTAATTGTAAGATTCAACAGACGATCTCTTTGTTTCTTGGGACCTAGAACTAGCATCTCTATTTTGTCCGAGTTTAAAAGTAGAACATTTGCCTCCATCCACTTCCTTACGTCTCAAACACAGGCTTCCAGTGAGAGCAATTTTGGGACTTCACCATGTTTCATCAAAATGTACAGCTGTGTGTCATCCGCAAAGCAGTTAGAGTTAACATTATGTTTCTGAATGACATCTCCAAGAGGTAAAATATATAGTGAATACAATAGTGGTCCTAAAACAGAGCCTTGAGCAACACCAAAATGTACAGTTGATTTGTCAGAGGACAAACCATCCACAGAGACAAACTGATATCTTTCCGACAGATAAGATCTAAACCAGGCCAGAACTTGTCCGTGTAGACCAATTTGGGTTTCCAATCTCTCCAAAAAAATTTGGTGATCGATGGTATCAAAAGCAGCAATTCGGTCTAGAAGCACGGGGACAGATGCAGAGCCTTGGTCTGACGCCATTAAAAGGTCATTTACCACCTTCACAAGTGCTGTCTCAGTGCTATGATGGGGTCTAAAACCAGACTGAAGCATTTCGTATGCATTGTTTGTCTTCAGGAAGGCAGCCTTTTCTAATATTTTTGAGAGGAATGGGGGATTCGTTTTTTTTATATTATCCGAGTCAACGTTTGACTTTTTCAAGAGAGGCTTTATTACTGCCACTTTTAGTGAGTTTGGTACACATCCGGTGGATAGAGAGCCCCATATTATGTTAAACATAGGAGGGCCAAGCACAGGAAGCAGCTCTTTCAGTAGTTTAGTTGGAATATGGTCCAGTATGCAGCTTGAAGGTTTAGAGGCAATGATTATTTTAATCAATGTGTCAAGAGATATAGTACTAAAAGATTTGAGTGTCTCCCTTGATCCTAGGTCCTTGCAGAGTTGTGCAGACTTAGGACAAAAGCTTTGGGGGAATAAGCAGATTTAAAGAGTCCGTCATTTGCTTTCCTCAAAGAAGTTCATGAATTTATCACGGCTGAAGTGAAAGCCATCCTCTCTTGGGAAATGCTGCTTTTTAGATAGCTTTAAGACAGTATCAAAAATACAATTTGGACTGTTCTTATTTTCTTGAAATGCAGCAGTGAGAGCTCTTCGATACTGCATGGTACTGTCTTTCCAAGCCAGTCGGAAGACTTCCAGTTTGGTGTGGCGCGATTTCCGTTCCAATTTTCTGGTAGATTGCTTCAAAGCTATTTTCTGTATACCAGGGAGCTAGTTTCTTATGACAAATGTTTTTTTGTTTTTAGGAGTGCGACTGCATCTAGGGTACTGCCAAAGATTAAATTGAGTTCCTCAGTTAGGTGGTTAACTGATTTTTGTCCTCTGACGTCCTTGGCTAGGCAGAGGGAGTCTGGAAGGGCATCTAGGAATCTTTGGGTTGTCCGACTATTTATAGCATGGCTTTTGATGATCCTTGGTTGGGGTCTGAGCAGATTATTTGTTGCGATTGCAAACATAATATAATGGTGGTCCAATAGTCCAGGATTAGGAGGAAAAACAATAAGATCCACAACATTTATTCCACGGGACAAAACTAGGTCCAGAGTATGACTGTGGCAGTGAGTAGGTCCGGAGACATGTTGGACAAAACCCACTCAGTCGATGACAGCTCCCCGAAAGCCTTTTGGAGTGGGTCTGTGAACTTTTAAATGTGAAAAGTAAAGTCACCAAAAATTTGAATATTATCTGCCAAGTCTACAAGGTCCAATAGGAATTCAGGGAATTCAGTGAGGAATGCTGTATATGGCCCAGGAGGCCTGTAAACAGTATCTATAAAAAGTGATTGAGTAGGCTGCATAGATTTCATGACCAGAAGCTCAAAATACGAAAACATCCGATTTTTTTTGTACATTTAAATTTGCTATCGGAAATGTTGCGGGATGCGGGGATATGGTCACTAGTGTAACCAGGAGGTGAGGCCTCATTTCACACAGTAAATTCATCAGGCTTAAGCCATGTTTCAGCCAGGCCAATCACATTAAGATTATGATCAGTGATTAGCTCATTGACTATAACTGGAAGTGAGGAATCTGACATTAAGTAGCTCTATTTTGAGATGTGAGATATCACAATCTCTTTCAATAATGGCAGGAATGGAGGAGGTCTTTACTCCAGTGAGATTGCTAAGGCGCACACCGCCATGTTTAGTTTTGCCCGACCTAGATCGAGGCACAGATACGGTCTCAATGGGGATAGCTGAGCTGACTACACTGGCTGTGCTAGTGTCAGGCTCCACTAAGCTGGTAGGCTGGCTAAAAGCCTGCTGCCTGGCCTGCACACTATCTCATTGTGGAGCTAGGGAAGTTAGAGCCCTGTGTATGTTCGTAGATAAGATGAGAGCACCATTCCAGCTAGGATGGAGTCCGTCACTCCTCAACAGGCCAGGCTTGGTCCTGTTTGTGGGTGAGTCCCAGTAAGAGGGCCAATTATCTACAAATTATATATTTTGGGAGGGGCAGAAAACAGACTCCGCTGTAGAGCTCATCACTCCCCCTTACTGGGAGGGGGCCAGAGACAATTACTCAATGCTGACACATCTTTCTAGCTGATTTACACGCTGAAGCCATGTTGTGCTTGGTGAACTCTGACTGTTTCATCCTAACATCATTCGTGCCCGACGTGGAAAACAATATTCCTATACTCTCTTCACTCGCTCATTTTAGCTTTAGCCAGCCCCATCTTGAGATTAGCCTTAATTAACATTGGTAAACAGTGTATGATCGCTGGATGATTCATTTTAAGTCTAATACTCGGGTAATGGAGTCGCCAATGACTAGGGTTTTCAATTTGTCAGAGCTAATGGTGAGAGGCTACGGCGTCTCAGACCCAGTAACAGGAGGAGTAGAGGTCAGAGAAGGCTCGGCCTCTGACTCCGACCCATTGCTTAACCTGTTTGGTATAGGGGGCAGTATTTTCACGTCCGGATGAAAAGCATGCCCAAAGTAAACTGCCTGCAACTCATTCCCAGAAGTTAGGATATGCATATAATTGGTCGATTTGGATAGAAAACACTCTAAAGCTGTTAAAATAATGTCTGTGAGTATAACAGAGCTTATCAGGCAAAACCTCGAAGACAAACCATCCAGGAAAAACATTTTTGAGTTCACTGTATTTTCAATTGGCTTTCTAAGGGAAACTAGATTTCTGTGGCACCTAGTTGCAGTTCCTATGGTTTCCACTAGATGTCAACAGTCTTTAGAAATTGGTTGATGTTTTTCTTTTGAGAAATGAAGAAGTAGGGCTGTTCAGACTGAGTGTCAAGCTAAGTGGACTCTTTTGTTTGGTGCGCGCGACCTGACTATCGCTCCACTTTGATTTTATCCACTATTGAACACAGTATATTCCGTCTTAAATTTGACTGATTATTTACGTTTTAGGATATCTAAAGTTGGATTAGGAAAGTTGTTTGAAATGTTTGGACCAACTTTACAGGTCATTTATCAGATAATTTGTAGTCATGTTGGGCCGAATTTGTAGTCATGTCAAAACGTTCCGCTAGAGGAACATCTAGCCGTAACAAAGGGGAGAACCGGTTGAAAGTTTCTGTCGGCTGAATGAGCGACACCGGTTGAGCATTCCTACAGCATTTCCTTCCAGAAGCCATGAGAAAATTGTCCGGCTGAGGGAACTGTGCGAGGGGATTTATACTACTATCTGTACTTACTGGTGGCACAGATGCAATTTCAACCTTTCCTACACTTAAATTAAACTTCTTAAGGCTAGGCGGAACCCCTCGACAACATCCGCTGAAAAGGCAGAGCGCGAAATTTAAAAATATTTTAAAGAAATATTTAACTTTCATACATTCACAAGTGCAATACACCAAATTAAAGCTTAACTTCTTGTTAACGTCTTATGGCTGGGGGGGGGGGGGGGGGGGTGTTGAGAAGCTTGGATGAATAAGTTGCCCAAAGTAAACGGCCTGCTCCTCAGTCTCAGTTGCTAATATATGCATATTAGTATTAGTATCGGATAGCAAACACTCTAAAGTTTCTAAAACTGTTTGAATGATGTCTGTGAGTATAACAGAACTCATATGGCAGGCAAAATCCTGAGGAGAAATTAAAACAGGAAATGAGAAATCTGAGCTTTGTATGTATTCACCAGAGTCACCAATGAAATCCCCTTGAGATATTAATGATGTTGCACTGCCTAGGGGTTCCACCTGATGGCAACCATCAATATAAATTGTAATGAGACTTCTATGGTGTTGTGGGAGTGAATGATAGCAGAATGCATCAGGTGTCTATCAAGCAGCCATTTTCTGATCGCGCTTATTCCTCATGGTATTCACTTACGTTCCATTGCTCATGAAGACGAGAAGGAGTACTCCGGTTGGAACTTTATTGAAGCTATATGTTAAAAACATTCTAATGATTGATTCTGTACTTAGTTTGAAATGTTTCTTCGACCTATAATATAACCTATAATGAAGTTTTGTCCGATGTAACGCTGACCAGAATGAACGTTTGGATATGTATACCAAACGCGCTAACAAAAGAAGGTATTTGGACATAAATAACGGCCATTTTCGAACAAAACAAACATTTATCGTGGTCCTGGGATTCCTGGAGTGCTTTCTGATGTTATTTGATTTTATTAGGATCCTCATTAACCGACATCAATGTTGACAGTCTTACTGGGGTCCGACACAACAAAAAAACACAATACAGACAAAAATGATTACAGACAAAAAGTCCCTCAAAACTTTTATATTTCCACATTGGACATTACTTTGTTATTTATAAAAGTGTGTAACTATTATACAGTATATAGTATTAAACTGTTATAAATTAGACAACACAAGGAGATTATAGTTGTGTGGGTATTGTGGTATTCACTCTAACGTTACCGGATAGTTCTGGCAGGGTGGTTTGGGGTGATGGGACCTTGACTGCTGACATTCCAAGTCCCACATGTTCTCTCTCGCTGTAAACCGTTCCTCAGCTTTTCCCGGCTAAACTTACAGCAAAAATAAATCAGTTCAATATGTTGGAAGCACCATGACGATACAATGAATTACTTTACCATTGTGCAATTCTGCCAATCAAACCACTATTACTATGGTTACAAAATATAGCTGGGAAAACACTTTTTTGTAGAAAGGCCAGAGATCGACTATAATGAGAAATAGGTGCCTCAATCTATGTCTTTTTTACTTTGCTGACCTCGGATGAAACTAATTGCTCAGGTCAAACAAATATAACATATAACACTCCCTCACACTTATTGGTTGTATCTCAGTCAGATCATGACTCAGACCCACCACACACGCATACATCATCACCAGACATTACTAATGCCGCTATGGTTACACACCATATACCAACGCAACAATGATTTCTTGTCTCTGAAGACTTCTTGGAGTAAATTAACCTACATTTACTGTCTGTGTTTTTCAGGGTCTTACTTCAGAGTGATTGTTTTGTGCTCTGGCTAAGTTGATTGCCACAGACAGGTTGAGCATGGACCTGTCACAGACAACCAAGAACAGGAACACAATAATGGAAAACTATGGAAATACAGAAGCTAATGTTTCTTAGCAGCCACTGGCTAGTCAGTCACCTGAGTGGCACTGTGGTGGTCCACCTACTGAAAACTGTGGAGATGACAGCTTACATCCACTGACTGAGCTCATTATTGGAGACGTTGTGGAGTCATGCCCGTGCAGAACGTCATAGAATATGAATCCATTTATGTTTCAAGTTTTAATGTCACATGCATAAGTCCAGTGAAATGCCTTTATTGCTAAATCAAAACCCAACAATTTAATAACAGAAAGAAAACACATGACAAATACGAAGAAATATGTATATGTTCCTCTTGTATAGAATGTGTCACAAAAGTTTGTATAATGTGACACATTGTCACCATTTGTAAGGCTGAATCAAAAATAAAAAGTCATGCCCAAAGGACACAAGAACTGAACTACAAAGTACCCACCTGACTCTATTGGCCTATTTAGCTTCAGCTGAGAAAAACACTGAACAATGTCAACACAGGTTGAGTTAGAGTGAGAAAAGTTGTACTACAGACAATTAAAACCCCTTTCAGGCCATAATGGGGCTGAAGCCTGCTTGTCTGCATGTGCCTTTAATGTTCAAAATACAAAGCTAATATTAAATATTTCAGCTGTGAGGTCTGCAGTATTTTGGCAGGAGGAGTGCTGTGTAGCATCAACATCCACTCAGCAGCCAGTAAATCCCCCAGCAGTCCTGGGCCACAACTGATGATGTCACCGCCAAAAGCTACTTCACGAGCATCCCTTGTTCCCACGCTAAAAACCTCTAAAAGCAGTGTGGCGCAGACTGCTGGAAATTACACACCAGGAGTCAGAGACAGAAGATGAAAGTAACTGACACACAAATACACGCCTACGCACTCACATGCACACGCCTGCACACACTCACAAAAGGCCCACACAATCCACAAATGGGAGCTTCCCATTTCTCACCCAAAGAGAGTGATGGGAGGTCAAAGTAGAGCTAGTCTACAATTTTCCTCCAAAATAACATCAGCTGCTATTTCCATCACAGCTCCATTTTGACCAAGATTCCAGGCGGCCATGTTCTCCACCAAGTTTCCAAAAAGGAAATCTTAGATCTATATTTATAGGCCCCCACAACGCAACGTCCAATTTTACCATAATCATTCTTCTGTTAGCACTTTCCTAAACAAGTGGACATTTATTTTATTCTAATTTCAGTGGCGGAAAAAGTGAATGAAACAGAACCCCTCTGTCTCAGTATGTGTAGCATACTATTGGAAAACCAATAGCATACTATTTAGCGTATCTATCGGATGATATCTGGTCAGAAAGAGTATGACATTGTTGCCGTAGCATTGCATCCAAGGGAAGCCAGCGAGCATTTGGCTTCCCCTGATAAACATTTTTTTTTTAAAGAACAGCCAATCAGTGTTGAGCTAAACTGAGGGAGCTCAGTTGTGAATGGTCATGGCACACAAAAAAAAGTGTCAAGGATTCCAGTTTGGATTTGGCTTCAGACCAATCATAACACAATCCAAATGTCATTATTGACATAAAAAACTTGAATTGTTGCATCTCATTGTGGTGTTGTCCTCTGGTGGCTAGCTAGCTAAAATGGTCCCTTTCCTAAATTAGCCATGGATGGAGATAAATATTTGGAATTGTGGTTTTACTGAATTCTCCGTACTGGCCAACGATTATAACGACTATTCTGATCCAACCATAAATTGTGCCCCTGGCCTAAGAGGATGGAAGTTCAACAATGTTAACTAACTGGCCTGGTGCATCATTGCCCATGAAAGGAAGTTAGGCTAGCAATAATAATTTTGGCCAGGTAGCCTTGGACAAGAAAAACTAATAGTGTGTACTGTATGACAGTCATATACCGTTTAGGACACATGAAAGAAGAGGATGGCATTGGCGTTGCTCTACAAGTAGGGTGAGTCAACATGTTTTTTCTACTTGCACGCTCGCATGCACACACACACAGAAATCAGTACCATGGACAACCACATTATATTTAGCTTACGTTGATTGGACTAAATCGTTTTTGGTATCTTTTAGTTGTCACTGTAGTGGACTAAGCATAGGTGATTAGATGATGTTGAAGTTGAAATGGTGCTGGAATAGTGGAGGCAGCTCCTGTTTTCTTTGCGACTTGCGGTAACCGTCCGTGGTCAATCGTTGTTTAGTAGTCCAAATATTTCTGAAACATTACCTTGCTTGACCATGCTGTAGGTCAAGTTACATGCAATAGGTTTTGTGGACTTCACCGGACATGTGTTGCTCTCCGGTTTTGTAATGAAACAAATGTGTAGTTGAATATATTCTGCCACTGTGTCTTCTTGTGGTCTCGGGCCTCTAATATCACGGTGTCCAGGCATATGAACTAACAGGTTATAGAGCAAACAACGCAATTAGCACATCACATACAGTAGGTTGTAATATGGCTTGTTTTTATTGATTGGCTTCTCCAGTGATTTTACTTAAGCTCCGCAAATGCCTAAATGAATGTTGCTTTATTGTTAAAGAGACTGATTCACAATGTGTTGCTGAATACCGTTCTCTGAGTATTTTTAACTGCTCATATAATAACGGACTAATATATCTTGGTCAATGTGGTCCTCTTTTTGTAATGGATGCTCCTTTTCCATTCAGTTCTTGTCAGCTGATTTAGCTCTACTGTAAAAGCACATTTGGTACTATACATGCAGACTTCACAGAAAACTAAAAGTAGTGACCTTTTTCCATTATGCCATATAAACTACACTATTAATACATTTATTTTTAAATGTGGGCCCCCCCTCCTTTTCAGCACGTTCATTCACACACCGTTTCTTCTAATTCTGAGAAACAATACTCATATTATTACCTCAGCCATGACTTTGTCGCTAAGAGGAATGACACATTTTGCAAATTAGAAATTTCATAGACACTACGATTTGTAATTGATTGATGGATATACGTAAATGACACATAGATTATTATTGTGATAATCAGGGGTTCTTATTTTGAACAACATCTCTAACATGATTTCCTCAGCCATGATGCTGTCCATAAGGAGACATGATACACACACACACTGAGACACACACACAAATGCACACACACTTTTTCATATCTCATTAGTATACCCCAGAAAGACAGAAAGACTTTTTATTCCATAATTTCAGTCTCTGCTCTGAAGACCTTTAGCCTCCTAGCAACGATGTGAGAGGCAGTTAGCCATTTGGATTGGGCCTCTGATGGGGGAAGATGAGGCAATGACAGCACAGCCTTCCCTGCCAAATTGGACTCAGCTCTGAGCCTTCAGTTCCATCCAAAACAATCATTCACCACATTCTTAGTGATGGAAGATAAACTTTATACAATCGAGTAAGATTGATTTTTATTGGCACACACCTTCCAAATATTTATCTTTCTTAAAGGAGGTTTTTCTATCAGTGAGGTGGCGGAGGTGGTTGTCCAGATGTATTTCTGAGAAGCGCAATCCTGGATGCTCAGAAAAGCTCTGTCTGTGCAGCTGTGCAATGCTTTGGGCCCAGTTTTTCAAAAGTTATCTGATTGGATTTTAGCAGTTAGACAATATTACTTGTTAGAATTGGGTTTTTCAAAACTGACATTTTTTATTCTGATCCTTCGACTAGGGATTTGGATTTGGTAATCCAATCAGACTTTTAAATCAGGAGCGGATCCTCTGTTCGGACCACCACCCAGGACAATGGATCTAATTCCAGTAGTCGACCCAAAACAACGGTGCCGCAGAAGGGGCTGACGAAGCGGCCACCTGGTCAGGCTTCGTAGACGTGTACATCGCCCACCGCTCCCGAGTATACTATTAGCCAATGTCCAGTCTCTTGACAACAAGGTAGATGAAATTCGAGCAACGGTTGCCTTCCAGAGAGACATCAGAGATTGTAACATTCTCTGCTTCACGGAAACATGGCTCTCTCGGGATATGTTGTCGGAATGGCTCCAACAGAGAGATAAACACCTCTCTGGGAAGAGGAAGGGTGGTGGTGTATACTTCATGATTAACGACTCATGGGAGTAATCATAACAACATACAGGAACTCAAGTCCTTCTGCTCCCCGACCTAGAATTCATTACAATCAATTGCCGGCCATTTTACCTACCAAGAGAATTCTCATCAGTTATAGTCACAGATGTGTACATTCCCCTCAAGCAGACACCAAGACGGCCATCAAGGAACTTCACTGGACTATATGCAAACTGGAAACTAAATATCCTGAGGTCGCATTTATTGTACCTGGGGATTTAAAAAAAAGCTCATTTGAGAACAAGGCTACCTAAATTCCACCAGCATATTGATTGCTCTACGCCCATGGGCAAGACCCTCTACCACTACTACTCTAACTTCCGATGCATACAAATCCCTCTCCCGCCCTCACGTCGGCAAATCCAACCACGACGCCTGTCCAATAGGCAGAAACTCAAACAGGATGTACCAGTGACGAGAACCATTCAACGCTGGTCTGCCTATCGAAAGCCACGCTTCAAAATTGTTTTGATCACGCGGACTGGAATATGTTCTGGTCAGCCTCAGAGAACAGCATCGATCTATTCGCTGACTCGGTGGGTGCTTTTATAAAGAAGTGCATTGGAGATGTTGTAACCTTTGTGACTATTAAAGCCTACCCTAACCAGAAACCGTGGATAGATGGCGGCATTCTCGCAAAACTCAAAGAGCGATCTACTGCATTTAACCATGGAAAGAGGCCTGGGAATATGACTGAATATAAACAGTGTATATTCCCTCCGCAAAGGTAATCAAACAAGCCAAACGTCAGTACAGGTACAAGGTGAATTCAACGGCCCAGATATGAGACGTATGTGGCAGGGTCTACAGGAAATCACAGACTACAAAAAGAAAACCAGCCACTTCACAGACACCAACGTCACGCTTCCAGACAAACTAAACACCTTCTTCGCCAGTTTTGAGGATAACACAGTGCCACCGTCATGGCCCGCTAACAAGGACTGCAACCCCCCTTCTCCGTGGCTGATGTGAGTAAAACATTTAAACGTATTAACCCTTGCAAGGCTGCTGGCCCAGACAGCATCCCTAGACGCATCCTCAGAGCATGCACAGACCAGCTGGCTGGTGTGTTTATGGACACATTCAATCACTCCCTATCCCAGTCTGTTGTCCCCACATGCTTCAAGATGGCTACCATTGTTCCTGTACCCAAGAAAGCAAAGATAACTGAACTGAATGACTACCACCCCGCAGCACTCACTTCTGTCATCATGAAGTGTTTTGAGACTAGTCAAGGATCATATTACCTCCACCTTACCGGTCACCCTAGACCCACTTCAGTTTGCATACCGCCCGGTCCACAGACGACGCAATCGACATCACACTGCCCTATCTGGACAAAAGGAATACCTATGTAAGAATGCTGTTCATTGACTACAGCTCAGTATTCAACACCATAGTACCCTCCAAGCTCATCATCAAGCTGGAGGCCCTGGGTCTAAACCCCGCCCTGTGCAATTGGGTCCTGGACTTTCTGACAGGCCGCCCTCAGGTGGTGAAGGTAGGAAACAACATCTCCACTTCGCTGACCATCAACCCTGGGGCCCCACAAGGGTGTGTGCTCAGCCCCCTCCTGTACTCCCTGTTAACCCACCACTACATGGCTATGCACGCCTCCAACTCAATCATCAAGTTTGCAGATGACACAACAGTAGTGGGCTTGATTACCAACAACGATGAGACAGCCTACAGGGAGGAGGTGAGGGCACTCAGAGTGTGGTGTCAGGAAAACAACCTCACTCAAAGCCAACAAAACAAAGGTGATGATCGTGGACTTCATGAAACAGCAGAGGGAGCAACCCCCCTATCCACATCGAAGGGACAGTGGAGAAGGTGTAAGGTTCCTAGGCGTACACATCACAGACAAACTGAAATGGTACACCCACACAGACAGTGCTGAAGAAATGTGGCTTGTCACCCAAAACCCTGACAAACTTTTACAGATGCACAATCAAGAGCATCCTGTTGGGCCGTATCACAGCCTGGTACGGCAACTGCACCGCCCTCAACCGCAAGGCTTTCCAGAGGGTTGTGCAGTCTGCCCTTGGTTCTCTATGGTATTGTAGGTCAGGGTGTGACTAGTCGGGTGTTATTCTAGTTTTCCTATTTCTATGTTGGTGTGCTTGGTATGGTTCCCAAATAGAGGCAGCTGATTATCGTTGTCTCTAATTGGGGATCATATTTAAGTTCTCCATTGTTCCCACCTTGGTTGTGGGATGTTATTTGTGTTTGTGCTTGTAGCACCACTGAGGTTATGTTTCGTTGCTTGTTGATTGTTTTTTGAGAAGTTTCACTGCAAATAAAGATGTGGAACTCAACACACGCTGCGCCTTGGTCCGTCCATTATCAAGACCGTGACAGCAGTAGACTAGAAACATGATTGATTTATAATTCATATACGTAAACAGAAAAAAAAACTATGCATATATAACTCCCTTCATCTGCATTAATCTGAGGATACAGGATAGTATTTCAATGAGATACTTAATTTCAACCAGTGGAGAATGTGAAACGCTTTATTGAAAGAAGGTCATTATCCAGGTGTTATAAATACATAAATACATTATAATTGTAATATTATAAATACAAGTTCAATCTGTACTTCAATGCACATATGGTGTGCATTATAAAACGAGGAAGAAAGACTAGGTGGGGAGAGAGGTGTAGAAGACAGAAAGGGAAAGAGGTAAGAACAGTGGCAGATAGCATATGATTCATGAATTACAGTGCTGCCCCAATATTCTCTCATTTCATCACAATTGCGGTGTATCCTAACCAGCCTTGGGCCCCCAGTTATTGCAAGGCTAATCCCCAGGGAAATCATGACTTGGCAGCAACAGATAGCAATAGAGAGTCCATTGAAAATGGCTGTGTTTATGTTGTGTAAATCTGAAAATTAGCAGCTGACATCATAAGTTTTTTTTAAATGAATGCATGTGAGACAGGTTCCATGTACAACAAGACAGGCAGAGAGGGAGAAAAATAACACAGAACAGTTTAATTACCTCTGGTTATGGACACTTTTGCCAGCAATAAAGCTTCTCGGACAGTGAACATCTGGCAATATCTACATTTTCGACCCCTTGGTCAGCTCTCTCTCTGAAAGTAAATATAACAGCTTATTTTTGATAGATATGAAAACAATAACTGAGATATGACTGTTCAATCTAAAGCAGCGGATGTCATTTTCATGATACGTCAATACAGCCCAGTGCTGCTTACCTGAGATTCCATCTTCAATACAGCCCAGTGCTGCTTACCTGAGATTCCATCTTCAATACAGCCCAGTGCTGCTTACCTGAGATTCCATCTTCAATACAGCCCAGTGCTGCTTACCTGAGATTCCATCTTCAATACAGCCCAGTGCTGCTTACCTGAGATGCCATCTTCAATACAGCCCAGTGCTGCTTACCTGAGATTCCATCTTCAATACAGCCCAGTGCTGCTTACCTGAGATTCCATCTTCAATACAGCCCAGTGCTGCTTACCTGAGATTCCATCTTCAATACAGCCCAGTGCTGCTTACCTGAGATTCCATCTTCAATACAGCCCAGTGCTGCTTACCTGAGATTCCATCTTCAATACAGCCCAGTGCTGCTTACCTGAGATTCCATCTTCAATACAGCCCAGTGCTGCTTACCTGAGATTCCATCTTCAATACAGCCCAGTGCTGCTTACCTGAGATGTCATCTTCAATACAGCCCAGTGCTGCTTACCTGAGATGTCATCTTCAATACAGCCCAGTGAGGCTTACCTGAGATTCCATCTTCAATACAGCCCAGTGCTGCTTACCTGAGATTCAGTGCTGCATCTTCAATACAGCCCAGTGCTGCTGAGATTCCATCTTCAATACAGCCCAGTGCTGATGTCATCTTCAATACAGCCCAGTGCTGCTTACCTGAGATTCCATCTTCAATACAGCCCAGTGCTGCTTACCTGAGATTCCATCTTCAATACAGCCCAGTGCTGCTTACCTGAGATTCCATCTTCAATACAGCCCAGTGCTGCTTACCTGAGATTCCATCTTCAATACAGCCCAGTGCTGCTTACCTGAGATTCCATCTTCAATACAGCCCAGTGCTGCTTACCTGAGATTCCATCTTCAATACAGCCCAGTGCTGCTTACCTGAGATTCCATCTTCAATACAGCCCAGTGAGGCTTACCTGAGATTCCATCTTCAATACAGCCCAGTGCTGCTTACCTGAGATTCCATCTTCAATACAGCCCAGTGCTGCTTACCTGAGATTCCATCTTCAATACAGCCCAGTGCTGCTTACCTGAGATTCCATCTTCGTAAGGTGTCCGCTTTGACTTCCTTTGTGTCGGAAAAAAGTTGCTTTCAGAACAATTATTTTTGATTGAATTCTTGATTCCCAAGATGGCATAGCAGTCAGACGTCCTTTGTCCTCGTCTTGTCGTGTCCCGTATATATATATATATATATATATATTTACACCTTTCTTCGCATATCTTTTATATATTTTCTTTTCCAAAACCTCAACTTCAAAACACTCTCCTGCAACCCGCCTCACCAATTTAAATAGCCCACCTATAATTTAGCACCAAACAACTACCTCTCCCCCTACTGTATTTATTGATTTTGCTCCTTTGCACACCATTATTTCTATCTCTACTTTGCACATTCTTCCACTGCAAATCAACCATTCCAGTGTTTTACTTGCTATATTGTATTTACTTCGCCACCATGGCCTTTTTTTGCCTTTACCTCCCTTATCTCAACTCACTTGCTCACATTGTATATAGACTTATTTTTCTACTGTATTATTGACTGTATGTTTGTTTTACTCCATGTGTAACTGTGTTGTTGTATGTGTCGAACTGCTTTGCTTTATCTTGGCCAGGTCGCAATTGTAAATGAGAACTTGTTCTCAACTTGCCTACCTGGTTAAATAAAGGTTAAATAAAAAATAAAAATAAAATTGCAAATTGCAAATAAAATTCTCTCAACAAAAAGACACAAATGTACCTATACAGCATATAACAATTTGCCTGTGAACAACCACACCTTCATACAAACGTGCTACTGTATGCATAATTCTTGAAGATGCTGCCATATCCTGCCAGCACGCCCACAAGCGAGCCAATCAGGAGCAGAATGATGACGCGTGGAAGAGGGAATGGAATGAGATGGGAACAGCAGTTTGTTGCAAGTTGGTGAGGTAAGCTAATAGCTGAACAATAGACTATTCAACCTTTACTAAAGAATAGTCTAATAGCTGAGCTAGGTGTGAACCCCCCCCCCCCCTATGACAGACCAGATTTGTCCTAACGACCAAGGGGTAGCTTGCTACTCAATGTAATAAAGTAATGACTTTTCAAAAAAGTTACCTTACACGTTCTGTCAGCTGACAATTTGTTAGCTACGCTGTCCTTATGAACCACATAGCATATCATTACAGCAGTATGTACCGGTATGTTAGCTAGCTACCTAGCATTAGTATACATCAAACTTGCCAGTATATTAACTATAAGCTATCTAACTACCCAATGTTTATTGACTTGATTATTCTCGACATTCTCAGCTTAGCTAAATTATATAGTTGTGCTTTCTCCATGGACATTCGGGTGCTTTCGTAAATTGACAATAGAACGAATTAACAACAGAACGAGTCAAAGCGGCTTAAGAACGTTGGCTAAGCTGGAACACTAGTAGCAAATTGAAAGCATATTAATATATAAAGGAGGAACCACTGTATTCTGTTCGGCCATCGCTCATCCATAAACTTATATGTACTGTACATATTCTCATTCACCCCTTTAGATTTGTGTGTAATTTAGCACACAGCCATTCAATCTCCATAGACAAACATTGGCAGTAGAATGGCCTTACTGAAGAGCTCAGTGACTTTCAACGTGGCACCATCATAGGATACCACATTTCCAACAAGTCAGTTCGTCAAATTTCTGCCCTGCTAGAGCTGCCCTGGTCACTACCATAGCGCCAACTGTAAAGTTTGGTGGATGTGATATAATGGTCTGGGGCAGTTTTTCATGTTTCTGGCTAGGCTCCTTAGTTCAAGTGAAGGGAAATCTTAACGTTACAGCATACAATGATGTTCTAGATGATTCTGTGCTTCCATCTTTGTAGCAACAGTTCAGGGAAGGCCATACAGAAATGGTTTGTCGATATCGGTGTGAAAGAACTTGACTGGCTTGCACAGAGCCCTGACCTCAACCCCAACGAACACTTTGGCATGAATTGGGATGCTGACTGCAAGCCAGGCCTAAACACCCAACATCCGTGCCAGACCTCACTAATGCTCTTGTGGCTGAATGGAAGCAAGTCCCCGCAGCAATGTTCCAACATCTAGTGGGAAGCCTTCCCAGAGTGGAGGCTGTTATAATAGCAACGGGGGAACCCATGATTTTGGAATGAGATGTTCACTAGAGAACATAACGTAATTACTTTTGGTAATGTAGTGTATAAGTGATATGCAGACTGTATTATTTGTAATTGTGGTACCTTTATTAATGTTGTTTATTGATATCTGCTTCACTATGACAATATAGAAGTATTACTGTAACCTGGCCAGTAGATGGCTAGTTGTAAACCTGTTCAAAGCACTGAATATCTGGATTTCCCAATCTTGATATCCGATTGTCTTCTGAAAAAAAACATTAAAAACAGCCAGATCGATTGCAAAAAAAAGTATTACAGAATTTGTCTCATTCTGATCCAGATTAAACGTTTGTCGTATTTTTTTCTATGTTCTGTTCTCTCTGTTCCATACATATCGCTTGGATATAGTTCAATTAGATCAGGTTTTCCCAACCCCCCCCCCCACTGGGTGCACGTTTTGTCCGAGCACTATACAGCTTATTCAAATAATCAGAGCTTAATGATGACTTGGTTCATCATTCCATTCATATCACAAGTAGCTTCTGGGGTCAAACCTTTTGGTGGGTTTTTTAGTAGCTTTCATCCTCATTGTAGTAGTATTTTAGCCATCAGTTTCTCTCTTAATCATAAACACTCCAACAACATGTGACAATCAATGCTACTTATCCAGCATGCCATAGGGCTGAGTCTGCTATTTCTGATTCAGATGTTCCTTCCTGGTTGACTTTGTATTTTTCCCTCGCCTGCCTGCCTCCCTCTGCCTTTCTCCTCTTCATACAGTGGGGGCAGATATATAATGCTGTAACGTCTGTGTCTCTACATCTAAGATGTACCTGGAGCACAAAGGTGCATGTGTACACTGACTCAACTAGTTATCAGAAGAGAGAGGGGAAAGAGAGAGGGAGAGATGGAAGACAAACAGAGCAGACAGCAAAGGGTGAGTGTCCTTTGGTTACATAATCGAGTGGCCAAGAGAGGTAGGGTGGGGGCAAGCGATGTCATTCATCTGCAAAAACCACCTGCAGATGGTACATCTAATTCATGAGTACAGCCCCCCCCAAAAAAGATGAACGAACGTAACGTTCTGCAGGCTACACAGTAACTGTACAAAAACAAGATCCCACAAACTCAGGTGGAAAACAGGCTGTCTAAGTATGATTCCCAATCAGAGACAACGATAGACAGCTGCCTCTGATTGGGAACCATACCCGGCCAACAAAGAAATAGAAAATTAGAATACCCACCCAAATCACACCCCGACCTAAACAAATTATAGAAATAAACAGGCTCTCTAAGGTCAGGGCGTGACACCCATACAGTATATTTATATTCCAGACATTGACAGGTGATAGCAACAGTTATTTATTTTCCATTGTTCAACCTGAATTTTTAAGAGCACGACACAACCCCAAAATAGACTGGAAGGGACATGGATGTTGATATTGATTCACCCACAGACAACGTACGCTCAGGGGAGTGGGGACAGTGAAGAGGGCTGAAGTGCTGAGGAGTCCCATTGAAATGCTAGTTCGTGGCCGGCAAAGTCCTTTGAAGAACCACTGAACATGCCGATTGGCACCTAGGTTTTTCTGTTGCTCATTTTTTTAAATGTCATTCTTGGAGGTGTGTTTCCTGACCAATTACACATTTGGTTAATGATGTTTGTCCCCCACGAGACACTGTAGAAGTGGAAGCTTTTTTCACTTCCTAAAAATCCACAGAATTTAAATCTGTAATTAATTTTGAAGGTTTTGACAAGGATGTTTTAGTTGCTCAATTTGACATCTAACTAAGGTGTTTGGTGCAGTATTTCTCAAGCAAAAAAAATATGCTATGTCTTATGTAAACAGTCAGAGCTGCTGGGCAGATCTGTCTCACTGTCTATGCAATTGGATAGAGAGCAATCACTGCAGCTCTCCACCCCATGTTAGTGGGTAATTGGACATCATCAAAACAAAACCCAACCTTCAATAATTCGTTGTGACGCACGGATGTTCCAAACTCACCAAAATTATCCTATTCACACTTTGTAGTCATTTTTGACACAATAATAACTGTTTCTAACTCATGTTGATGTCACATAGGCCGTGCTCAAGGGATTTGTTGCTTTATAAAGACAGTCACTCTTTAAGGAATTATCTGGACATGTAAAACAATATCTATGGCCATCCCCATCTATTTTTACAGTAACTTGTAAGAGGAAGCTACTGCATTTAACTCAGGAAAATACACTGAGCATGGTTACTGTATGAAACATGCAATTGTCAAATCCCACATCCTTAGTGATGCAACAGTCACACCCTCTTCTATATGAGTTCATGAGTTGCAATGAGTGGCAATGAGTTCATCCATCTGATGGTGCAGTGACGCACAGGCCTTAACCCAGACTACAAGAAATGACGTCCCCGAGTTGGTGAGCAGGAATAACATTTAACGTTCAATGTATTAGCCTCTGTCGCAAACAGACAGAAGATACAATTACATCCTCTGAGGGCAGAGCAGTAGACAGCAGAGAAGTTTGACATTTGTAGAGGTGAAACTGGGCTTGTTTGGTCATGTCTGACTCACCACCAGTGAGACGGC
This sequence comes from Oncorhynchus clarkii lewisi, assembly GCF_045791955.1. Classification (NCBI taxonomy): domain Eukaryota; kingdom Metazoa; phylum Chordata; class Actinopteri; order Salmoniformes; family Salmonidae; genus Oncorhynchus; species Oncorhynchus clarkii. The sequence goes on along the minus strand of NC_092175.1, from coordinate 21,001,027 downwards.
AGCTTGTCACCGGGGGAGTAGATCAAAGAGCACTGTTGTAGGGCATACATCAAGGTGCTTCAGACATGGAGGGATATGGATTTATTTACGTCTGTATTTTTCAGTGTTTGGCTCCCACTCACAGGTAGATGACAGAAGTACATGTTGTGATGGGCTACGATTGCACAGCATGACTTAGGCTCAAGGGACCGACATCACGTGCCAGCCACAAAACAGTAGCAGATGTTCTGTATATCGTTTGTTGTCCCCCCCCTATACCTCGTTATCTCCCTTCTTCCCCTGAGAAAGGTAGCAAGTCATAATTGGATTGAAAAGATGATTAGGAAGATGATATATAAATATATTGTTTAATATGTATTTTCAAGCCTCAATTATTGTTGCACTCTACCACGTTTCAAAAATTCTCCTTTTCCCCATCACTCTTTTATCCTCCAAAGAGTAGTTCTTCATGAAGTCTGTCCTCTCCCTGAGTTCTCTTCCCTCAGTTGTGCAATAACATGGTACCTGTAATTAGAAACAGTGAGGCTATTCTCAGAGAATAATGTTACCTTGCAGATGGACGTGGTATGGCTGACAGAGAATAGTCCTGTTACATATATTTAAACGTCCTATTCCTGTGCTTAGCCCACAAGAAGTTAAGATCACTTCGCTTGTAATTACTGTAAAAGTAGTACCGGTTGTAAATCAGTCGATGGATAAATTGAGAGCCAAACAGAGCTCACGTGTCCTGTTGGTCCTACACCTAGAACGTAAAAGTGGGTGAATAATTATAATGTAGAGGCTGGGAGTCAGAAAGCAAGTGCAGGTGGTGAGTTTAATAATAAATGCAACATCAAACAATATAACAACCACAAGTCACGTACAGACATGCAACACAGACTGGAGAAAGAACCTAAGGGAGTGCCATATATAGTGGAGGTAATAAGTGAGGTAATGAAGTCCAGGTGTGTCAGAGAGAGAGAGAGAGAGAGAGAGAGAGAGAGAGAGAGAGAGAGAGAGAGAGAGAGAGAGAGAGAGAGAGAGAGAGAGAGAGAGAGAGAGAGAGAGAGAGAGAGAGAGAGAGAGAGAGAGAGAGAGAGAGAGTGTTTTCCTATTTTAATGTGTCACCAGATCTGAGATTTATTCACACATATTTCGCCATTTTACTATTGTTTATTATTTACCAGAAAACAATGTAATTCATGTTTAATTTACTACAATTTCATATTTTAGAAGTTGTCCCTTGTTGAAATGTGGTTATTTGTGTGTTGTAGGCTATACGTGCCGTGGCCCATTTACCATAATTAAGTGTAAACACATAACAGCTGGAATGTGTTGTAAGAAACTACAAGATCTGTTGCGAGAGAAAAAACAGGACGTCATAGGTAGTTATGGGCTCTACTGTGTTAGTGGTCATATTGCTCTTGTCGTTAAACTGTCAATAACCTGAGTAATTGCTGAATTCATGATGCTATTCAAATAGAAAATAATATTTCAACATTTTATTCAGAATCAGAGGGAAAATGCTAGGCCTGTGCTACGTTTTCGGTCTCGTGCACGTTACGTTCTCTAAAGGTCCTCTCTGACCTCACAACACTAGACAGTAAAGCAATTTAGCACATGGCCCTATCGTTTCCTTTGTTCATCTAGGGTCACAATAGACCCTGGCAACAGCTAGCAGTAAACCACACTGGATCATGTTCATTTCATTTTTACATTTAACCATTATTTAACTAGGCAAGTCAGTTAAGAACAAATTCTTATTTACAACGACGGCCTACCAAAAGACAAAAGGTCTCCTGTGAGGACGGGGGCTGGGATTAAAAATAAAAATATAAGGGAAAACACATCACGACAAGAGAGACAACACAACACTACATAAAGAGAGACCAAAGACAACATCATAGCATGGCATCAACACATAACACAGCATGGTAGCAACATGACAACAACATGGTAGCAACACAACATGGCAGCAGCACAACATGGTAGCAGCACAAAACAGGGTACAAATATTATTAGGCACAGACAACAACACAAAGGGCAAGAAGGTAGAGACAACAATACATCACCCAAAGCAGCCACAACGGTCAGTAAGTGTCCGTGATTGAGTCTTTGAATGAAGAGATTGAAATAAAACTGTCCAGTTTGAGTGTTTCTTGCAGCTCGTTCTAGTCACTAGCTGGAGTAAACTGAAAAGACGAGCGCCCCAGGGATGTGCTTTGGGGACCTTTAACAGAACGTGACTGGCAGAACGGGTGTTGTATGTGGAGGATGAGGGCTGCAGTAGGTATCTCAGATAGGGGGGGGGGAGTAAGGCCTAAGAGAGTTTTATGAATAAGCATCAACCAGTGGGTCTTGCGACGTGTATACAGAGATTACCAGTTTACAGAAGAGTATAGAGTGCAGTGATGTGTCCTATAAGGGGCATCGGTGGCAAATCCGATGGCCGAATGGTAAAGAACATCTAGCCGCTCGAGAGCACCCTTACCTGTCGATCTATAAATTATGTCTCCATAATCTAGCATGTGTAGGATGGACATCTGAATCAGGGTTAGTTTGCCAGCTGGGGTGAAAGAGGAGTGATTACGACAGAGGAAACCAAGTCTAGATTTAACTTTAGCCTGCAGCTTTGATATGTGCTGAGAGAAGGACAGTGTACCATCTAGCCATACTCCCAAGTACTTGTATGAGGTGACTACCTCAAGCTCTAAACCCTCAGAGGTAGTAATCACACCTGTGGGGAGAGGGGCGTTCTTCTTACCAAACCACATGACCTTTGTTTTGGAGGTGTTCAGAACAAGGTTAAGGGCAGAGAAAGCTTGTTGGACACCAAGAAAGCTTCGTTGTAGAGCGTTTGACACCCGGGGAGGGGCCAGCTGAGTATGTGTGACAGTTGTTTACTCAGATCTCATCTGATAGTCTTTCTGAGCTCTTGGCACCGTTGACCTAGCTTTATGCAAGGTGGCCTAAGTTTTAGCTCTATCCTCACACTGACAAAGCGATCCAGCCCAAAACTTGTCAGGGCAGGATAGAGCAGGGGATTCCATATCTTAAGCCCCTGCTCTGCACAACTTTTTGCACCTCATTCTTTTTTCGGGAAAACGTGACTGTCGGAATAACACTGGCAGTCGCAGCTTGAAATTGGTAATTGATTCTCTTATTGTGGAGCTGCTTGTATTACTGCACTCTGTCGTGGTGCAAAAGACCTGCAAATATGGGTGATGACTGGTCTGTGTGGTTGTTTGCGTTCATGTACAGTGTGTGTCTTTGTGTCTCTGTGTACATGTGTGCGTGCCTGTTGAGTGAGAATGTGTTTGTTTTGTATTAAGAAAGGTCACTGTATAAGAATACAAGACTTTACACACACACACACACACACACACACTGCTTGTGTATGCCCTTGTAAAAGGGTCTCTTTGCCGAGCACACTCAATTTGTTATTTCTAAACATCAAATTACCAATTTATCCATGTTTTGGATTCCAGATTTCCTAATGTCAAACAATCCACAGTGGCATATGGTCAAAGGCTGTTCTGTGCTTTTTTTCCTCTGCACTCACCACGATTCCCCTCAGTCTTCTAGGATAGTCACTCATGGAGATCCCCACTCTACACTACGTATCCATCCACAACACAGAGAGCGCCAAAGGAAGGATTTACAGAGGACCCGGGAAAAGAAATGAGAGAGAGAAAAAAAGAGACAAATGAATGAGAGGGACACATGGAGCATATCACTCTTTCTTCCTCTGCCTGTTTTGGAACAGCCCAATGTTCCTTTCAGTTCCTATGCTTCCTTCACTCCCCCAGCTACACCAAAGACCTCAGGGCAAAATCTGTGAAGTATCAGTGTCAAATCGAACTAATACACAGTCCCTCTCTCCAACCAATTGCCTTCACTCTTAGAAAACAGTTCCAGTAAACAATTTATAAAAGGGAGTATAGTTGCCAAGGTTCAGGGTTCCATTACTAATGCCTTAATTTCAGTAAAAGGAGAGTGAGAAAAAAAAGACAACAAGGGAATGCTTGTCCTCCTTAGCAATGCCTAAGGATCGGAAAAGGTTGACAGCACACGATAGTCATGTATCCGTGAATCGCTTTTCATACAGCGAAGAGAGCTGAGGGCCACAGCTGAAGGCCGTGAGCAATTAGCAGGGTCTGATGATGTCATCATGCGGCCTTCTCATTCAACAGACAGGAAGATGAGTTTCCCTAAGGACGCCCACCTGATTTCACACACAGCCTTCAGAAATACTCTTCCCATGTCGATGTGAAATGTCTGGAAAGGACATTACGTAAGGGATAATCAACGAGGGGCTATACGTTCCCTTGAAAATAATGAACAATGACGTGCTATCAGAGTGGAACTGATCTTCGGCAGAGTTGCTTTATTTTCCAGAGAAGGCATAGAGCTCCAAGTTGATTATCCCTTTTATACCATGGCTATAATTTAACACATTTGCCGGTAGAAATGTGCTCATCCCTTACGAAAAAAGATTGCAGTCAGAGTGCAGTTTAACTGCAGTTATAGTGCAGTACAACTGCAGTATGCGGCAAATACTGCGTCCAAAATCACATTTTTTTAACTGCAGTAATTTTGCAGTGTAACTGCAGTTAGAGTGCAATATAACCGTAGTTAAACTGCAGTTATTCTGCATTTACTGCGTCCAAAATACCACAGTCAACTGCAGTTACTGCACTTTTACTGCAGTTTCAAAACTGCAATCTTTATTTGTAAGGGAATGTGTTCAACATCCACTGAAGTAGCTAGCAAGTTTACAAGATAACTACAATATTTGTCACAGAAACAAACAGAAACAAACAGACTTGCTAGTTTAGCTAACCAAACCATTAGTCCTAGCTAGCCATTATGAAAATCTAATTCAACAATGCCAGTAATACTTTCAATTCGACTTTTGTTTTTAAAAGGAGCTCAAACATAGAATATGTAAGCATGAACTATAGCCATTAAGTTCTACCGTGCAAACATAACGTGCATTACAAGGAAATAATACATACTCTAGAATGCCCTTCAAGCCTATCAGAAAAAATAATTCAACAATGCCATGGTATACAGTAGTTTATTACGCTCCCTGGATTCCGAACAACCCAACACTGAGGAAGTTGTTTCCTGAAAATTGTGTTTTTCATCAAATTGGATGATTTTGGGATGAAAAACCCGTTTGTTACCCAAGTATGAAAAATGTAATTATAGGTGCGTTGATAAAGTTTGATCACAAAGTTACTGGTTCCCTCCCACCGTGTCAAACACTTGGATTCAGGAGGCAGGCATTACCAAGGATTTACTTCCGGCTTTATGAAACGTCACATAAAGCCAAAAATTGAATACACACATGGTAATGTATTATCATTCTAACTCATTTTAATATATACCACCTTAAAACTGTCATCACATGTGCCTTGCGCCACTTTGAGCTAGGAGGGATTGACATGCATATTATTAATGTTAGCTCTCTGTGTACATCCAAGGGCCAGCCATGCTGCCCTGTTCTTAGCCAATTGCAATTTTCCTAGGTCCCTCTTTGTGGCACCTGACCACACGACTGAACAGTAGTCCAGGTGCGACAAAACTATGGCCTGTAGGACCTGCCTTGTTGATAATGTTGTTAAGAAGGCAGAGAAACACTTTATTATGGACAGACTTCTCCCCATCTTAGCTACTGTTGTATCAATATGTTTTGACCAGAGGTGTGGACTCGAGTCACATGACTTGGAATCGAGTCAGACCCGAGTCACAAATATGGTGACATGCAACTCGACTATGACTTTAACACCAATGACTCGGGACTTAACTTGGACTTGAGCCTTTTGACTCAAACTGACTTGATACCTTCCTCAAGCCCAAATAATAAAAATGATGCTATTAAAAAAAGTGCAGCGCATCAACTCTTCATTTAACGGATTACAATTTGATCGGAATAATTTTGCACGCCCAATTTTTCAGTTTTTGATTTGTTAAAAAAGTTTGAAATATCCAATAAATGTCGTTAAATGATTGTGTCCCACTTGTTGTTGATTCTTCACAAAAAAATACAGTTTTATATCTTTATGTTTGAAGCCTGAAATGTGGCTAAAGGTCGCAAAGTTCAAGGGGGCCGAATACTTTCGCAAGGCACTGTAAGTACTTTACACCACTGGTGTTCAGTCATTTGCATACGTAGACACACTGGCTTCACTCAAAGCCAGTGGCATGTTATTAGTAAAGATTGAAAAAAGCAAGGGGCCTAAACAGCTACCCTGGATTTTACCTGGATTATGTTGGAGAGGCTTCCATTAAAGAACACCCTCTGAGTTCTGTTAGACAGGTAACACTTTATCCACAATATAGCAGGGGGTGTAAAGTCATAACACATGTGTTTTTCCAGCAGCAGAATATGATCAATAATGTCAAAATCTGCACTGAAGTCTAACACAACAGCCCCCACAATCTTTCTATCATCAATTTATTCCAGCCAATCATCAGTCATATATGTACACTACCATTCAAAAGTTTGGGGTCACTTAGAAATGTCCTTGTTTTTCAAAGAACATTTAAAAAAATGGTCCATTAAAATAACATCAAATTGATCAGAAATAAAATTTAGACATTGTTAATATTGTAAATGACTATAGTTGCTGGAAACGGTTGATTTCTTATGGAATATCTACATAGGCGTACAGAGGCCCATTATCAGCAACCATCACTCCTGTTTTCCAATGGCACGTTGTGTTAGCTAATCCAAGTTGGATATTTTAAAAGATTAATTGATAATTATAAAACCCTTTTGCAATTATATTAGCACAGCTGAAACTGTTGTCCTGATTAAAGAAGCAATAAAACTGTCCTTCTTTAGACTAGTTGAGTATCTCGAGCATCAGCATTTGTGGGTTCGATTCCAGGCTCAAAATGGCCAGAAACAAAGACCTTTCTTCTGAAACTCGTCAGTCTATTCTTATTCTGAGAAATTAAGTCTACTCCATGCGAGAAATTGCCAAGAAACTGAAGATCTCGTACAACGCTGTGTACTACTCCTTTCACAGAACAGGCCAGAGGGCACACACTTTTCTAGTAGGCTTAAATTGAAGATAATATCGTCCGCAATTATGCTCAGAAATATTCTATCCAAGATTTTTTACGATCATTTTTTTATGTAATTTATATTTTTTTCATAGTGTAGTTTCAGTGTAGTTTCTTCTTGTTTTATACAGTTTAGTCATGATTTCTCAAATTGTAAACAATTGCCACATTGGAACTCTGGATTGTCAATATTGTCCCGGACAAGAGCATAATTAACACGGCTTCTACAGCACTGGAAACGTTCATTAGCTATTCCAGGTGAAACGGGACTCATTGCAACCTAGCTGGCTAGCTGGATTGTTGGTAACAGGTGTTGACACAGGTAGCCGAGTTCTTGAGTTCCAAAGTTTTCGGCTTCGAGTCGGTGTCCACAGACAGCGGGTCATGTATGGCTATGAGGAGAGATAGTCGAAATAGAATAGAATTGTAAATAGGTTCCAAACTTGCAGACTAGATATCAGATGTTTCACTCTAGCGACTGAATCAGTTCTTGCAGAGACCATTTTCATATTCACATTTTAGTGGAACAGTTTCATTTCAATGATAACGTTTTTGTTTCTCAAAATCATTGTCACGTGGTTAATAATAAAAATCTGAATTAAAATGATAAAGATCTAAAAGTTAAAATGCAACTAATGCGAGAGCATTAGCCTCTGCCATATGAACACATTGATAGGCCTACACCGTAAACACATGGAACTCAGAGATAGCCTATAGGCCAAATTGGCCAATGCAGCAGTAGACCATTTTCTACTATGTAAAAATACATAATGGCGACAAATAAAAACAGTAGAAAATATCCTAATGAAAATTATGTTTCTTTCTATCACCTTCATCGATCTACTGTCTGCCTGTCTGCCTCCCTTTCTATCGCTAGTGAAGTGCAACATTGTATCAAATCAATCAACTGGGTCGCTAGCGAAATTAAAACATTTTATAAACCAGTGGCAACCCATCATTCAGGGCAGGTGGAGCCCCACATTCTTAACATGTTATTTTGGCATTAAAACATGTCACATATCAGTTTGCAACCAAAATTAAAATCATTGTGTTTCTGCTGGGGGCAAGCCTCCAGAAAATACAGAGTGTTGCGCCGTGATTGGCTCAGTGTTCTGTCACTTATGGGGATAGTACATCACCGCCACGTCTTGGAAATTCTAGCCCTTTGGGTGCTGCCATAGAGTTACATTAGAAGTGCCCATCCAAGAAGGCTAGGTCATTTGTCACAGATAACATGATGTCAAATCACGTTATATACCGTACATAGCTTTAATTGGACTGATCATGTCAACGTCATACTTTCAAAATCTTAGCTAGCAGCCATCATCATGAATCAAGTCAACAATCTACAGGCAAATCATTTTTATGTATCGGTGCTCATCGGTGCTCATCGGCCATTGGATGTAAACATTACACAACAAGTTGGAAATCGCATATTCAACAATGAGTGGTTTGGAAGAAGTCAGTGACAGTGGCTAACTGCAAGCATTGCAAAGCAATCACTAGCCTGCTATTCAGTGGAGTGACTGTGTGGTCCCAAATCTAGGATTAAAGGGTTCTTTTCCAATTTGTATTTTTTCTGAGTTTCCAATTGTTTTGAAAGCACCATAAATCCAGAGAATGCCAGACTTTGATGACAAAATTTACCCACGAAGGACCGCCGCGCCACATTCCTGTTCAAGTGATCACAGCACAACAAGGTGAGTCCCAAAAATGCATTGTATGCTGCTGCATAAATTATGTAATATGCCAGGGAGATATGCATACTGTTGCTAAGAAAGTAATAATACGTGTATGTTGTGTAGTAAGATGTTAGTAGCCCATGTGCCTCACCTTAATAATTTGGCCTATTTACCCCTCTTAATTTTGCCTACTATTCTGATTTGGTGGTGGACATGTAGCCCATAACCTGTGTTAGAGAAATGTAATCATTGAATTTTATTTTACCTTTATTTAACCAGGCAAGTCAGTTAAGAACAAATTCTTATTTTCAATGATAGCCTAGGAACAGTGGGTTAACTGCCTGTTCAGGGGCAGAACGACAGATTTGTACCTTGTCAGAATATTCTAAGAGCTTTCATTGTCTGCTTAAATGCCCCCTTTATTTATCCTACAGTTCTGGCTTGGTGTACAGGGAGAACACTGTGTGAACGCCCCATGATCTGAATTCTGTCGCTATATATATCAAAAGTGCTAAACAAATAGTTATACTGACTACATCCATCCTAGCTCGCTCATTAATTTCTCAATTGAAATTACAGATTGCCTCTTATCCTCTTGTCGTCCCCTTATGCAACAGTTTGTACATCTCAATTGTCATTAGATACCACATTTGTTTATGCAAGGCAGCCATGTCAGCTATGTTTTTTAAAAGGCAGTAAATGAGGCTGAAGTAACTGTTTCGATGATAGCCTGTGTAGCAGTGGTAAAATGTTGGGACTGCTGTTGGGACAGCTTTATGTGGGCCCTAACAGTTTGTGGGCACCGTTTGTCATCGTTATAGTGCAACTAATGTATTGTTTAGTGTTGTGTAGTGGCTTTGCTGGCATGCATCCCACTTCTTTTTTTTTGCCCCACCAAGATTGAAATGCTAAAATCACTACTGGTATCAACTAGCCTACAGACAACTGTTTTTACACGAGGGAAACATTTTCATGCATTTCATGATGTTTCAACTGGATATGTGGAATCATTAGAGCATGAGATGTTGCACTTTCACACCAAGGCTTGGTCATATTGAGGAGGAAAGTGTTAGAAAATTGGGGTGGCAGGTAGCCTAGAGCATTGGGCCAGTAACCAAAAGGTTGCTAGATCAAATCCCCAAGCTGACAAGGTAAAAATCTGTCATTATACCCCTGATCAAGGCAGTTAACCCACTGCTCCTTGGCTGTCATTGTAAATAACAATTTGTTCTTCACTGACTTGCCCAGTTAAATAAAGGTTCAATAAAAAAGAAAGAGTCCATTCTGGAGAGAGATTTGCCTATTTCTTCACCACCCACCCCTCACCTTTTTGTATCAACATTTCAAATGATACTTGAGACAGTGCGGGCTTTCCCAAACTAGGCCTCTTGTGATTTGAAACAATACACAACATTTTTAAATAATGCTCTCTGGTAAAGTATTTTGGATTATTTTATTTTATTTCTGTAAAGACTAGTAGGCTGTAGGCTAGTCATATAGTTTAGACACATTTATTTCAATGTACTTTCGGATGCACCGCCTATGGTAACTGATATTCAGAGCTTGAATAACCAAAATTATAAGTCATTGTCAGGTATCAGGACTATAAAGCCAACACAACTGCCTGTTTTACAAACCACATGGATAGGCATTCATAAAAGTCCAGAATAGTCTGCCTTGAAGCTAACCACTAGAGAAAACTGCTGAAAATGTTTACTTCAGCATCTTTCGAAGAGCCTGCCATCTCCAAACATCATCCCCTTAATTTGAATCAAAACATAGCTAGCTAGTTTGCGAGTAAGTTAGCTAGCTGAGTTTCTTGATAACAGAGACACATTAGTCAGGTGAAACCAACTGACTTGTCAGTCATGCCATGCCGATAACTAACAAAAGCAAAAATGTTGATAATAAACTCAGCAAAAAAACACTCTCACTGTCAACTGTGTTTATTTTCAGCAAACCTAACATGTGTAAATATTTATATAAATATTTATATGAACATAAGATTCAACAACTGAGACATAAACTGAACAATTTCCACAGACATGTGACTAACAGAAATGGAATAATGTGTCCATGAACAAAATCAAAAGTAAGAATCAGTATCTTGTGTGGCCAACAGCTGCATTAAGTACTGCAGTGCATCTCCTCCTCATGGACTGCACCAGATTTGCCAGTTCTTGCTGTGAGGTGTTACCCCGCTCTTCCACCAAGGCACATGCAAGTTCCCGGACATTTCTGATGGGAATGGCCCTAGCCCTCACCCTCCGATCCAACAGGTCCCAGATGTGCTCAATGGGATCGAAATCTGGGCTCTTCGCTGGCCATGGCAGAACACTGACATTCCTGTCTTGCAGGAAATCATGCACAGAACGAGCAGTATGGCTGGTGGCATTGTCATGCTGGAGGGTCATGTCAGATGAGCCTGCAGGAAGGGTACCACATGAGGGGGGAGGATGTCTTCCCTGTAACGCACAGCGTTGAGATTCCCTGCAATGACAACAAGCTCAGTCCGATGGTGCTGTGACACACCGCCCCAGACCATGACGGACCCTCTACCTCCAAATCGATCCCGCTCCAGAGTACAGGCCTCGGTGTAACACTAATTCCTTCAACAATAAACGTGAATCCGATCATCACCCCTGGTGAGAGAAAACCGTGACTCGTCAGTGAAGAGCACTTTTTGCCAGTCCTGTCTGGTCCAGTGACGGTGGGTTTGTGCCCATAAGCGACGTTGTTGCCGGTGAAGTCTGGTGAGGACCTGCCTTACAACAGGCCTACAAGCCCTCACTCAGTTCAGCCTCTCTCAGCCTATTGCGAACAGTCTGAGCACTGATGGAGAGATTGTGCATTCCTGGTGTAACTCGGGCAGCTGTTGTTGCCATCCTATACTTGTCCCGCAGGTGTGATGTTCGGATGTACCGATCCTGTGCAGGTGTTGTTACACGTGGTCTGCCACTGCGAGGACAGAAAGCTGTCCATCCCATCTCCCTGTAGCGCTGTCTTAAGCGTCTCACAGTACGGACATTGCAATTTATTGCCCTTGCCACATCTGCAGTCCTCAGGCCTCCTTGCAGAATGCCTAAGGCGCGTTCACGGAGATGAGAAGGTACCCTGGGCATCTTTCTTTTGGTGTTTTTCAGAGTCAGTATAAAGGCCTCTTTGGTGTCCTAAGTTTTCATAACTGTGACCTTAATTGCCTACCGTCTGTAAGCTGTTAGTGTCTTAACGACCGTTCCACAGGTACATGTTCATTAATTGTTTATGGGTCGTTGAACAAGCATGGGAAACAGTGTTTAAACCCTTTACAATGAAGATCTGTGAAGTTATTTGGATTTTTTAATGCAGGGTCCTGAAAAAGGGGCACTATCAAAAATACTTAAAAATGGTTAAATATTTACAAATTTACAGGAGCTCCTAGCCTAGGCTGCTATATGGAGTATAAAATCCCCACCCATTCAGCATTTCTTTCTTGATTGTTAGAGATGAGAGAAAAGATTAAACATTTTGAGAGCAGAAAAATATTATGTATGATGATTTGGTCATTCAAAGGCTATTTTTACTTGGGAAATATGATAACCTTTAACAAGAATCATTTCACATGATTTGCAGTCACACAGCACCTGCAGTGCCTTCAGAACCCTTGGCTTTTCCACATTTGGTTGTATCACAGCCTGTATTTATAATAAGTTACACTGAGATTGTTTTTCACTGGCCTACACACAATACTCCATAATGTCAAAGTGGAATTATGTTTTTTACAATGTTTACAAATTAATAAAAAAATAAAGCTGAAATGACTTGAGTGAATAAGTATTCAAACACTTTGTTATTACAAGCCTAAAAGGTCACCCAATATGTTGCATGGACTCCCTCTGTGCAATAATAGTGTTTAAGCTTTCTGCCAATATCAGATATGTCTATGACCTGGGAAATGTTCTTGTTACTTACAACCTCATGCTAATCGCATTAGCTTACATTAGCTCAACAGTCCTGCAGGGGACCCACCGATCCTGAAAAAGTCAGGACTGGGGAGTTTTTCAGGATAAAACGGAATAGAGCAAATAGGCTGACCACACGGCGATGCGAACGTTGCAAAATATATTTAGAAATCTATGTTATTCAATTTTTGTGCCAATGAGCCTCTGCGTTGCCAAGGGCTAAAATAGAACTAAAATAGTTATATTTCTGACGCAGATCGCACTGCATGTCCTGCCTCTCTCATCTCCTCATTGGTTTGTAGAAGCAGGTACCCACGTGCCATCTCCTCATTGGTTATACCCACATGGGTGACTGAAGACGAACGAGGTCAGTGGCGGTAATGCACTTAATTTGAAAGTTGCCAATCGCAATATAAAGTCCAGAGAAGAAAAAGCCTGGAAGGAAGAGAGATGACTAGAAACGATTCGGTTGACCATTTTATGTGTGGATTAATTGTTGGAGTAGATGACCTTGGGCATTTCAGGTTAAATAACAACTCAATGATTATATCCCAGGACAAATTGCCTAGCAACAGCAAGCTAGCTAAATAGGACAAATTAGCTAGCAAGTGCAAGCTAGCTAGCTAAATTGCCATAAATGTTTAATGCTTTTCAACTCTCCCCAAATTAATGTAATTGGTTCAGAGTTTGTTTTGATATTTTAACCTGCGTGTAGTGATCGCTTTTGGTGTGGGGGGGACAAAATTAATTAATGCACGATGGCGCACGTGCACAGCCGGTTTGGGTTCCGTGTAAGCACAGGCAAAATCCTAGAGGAAAACCTGCTTCACTCTGCTTTCCATCAGACACTGGGAGATGAATTCAGCTTTCAGCAGAACAATAACCTAAAACACAAGGCCAAATATACACTGGAGTTGCTTACCAAGAAGACAGTGATGTTCCTGAGTGGCCGAGTTACAGTTTTAACATAAATCTACTTGAACATCTATTACAAGACCTGAAAATCGTTGTCCAGCAATAACCAACAACCAATTTGACAGAGCATGAAGAATTTTGAAAATAATAATGGGCAGATGTTGCACTATACAGGTGTAGATAGCTCTTAGAGACTTACCCATAAAAACTCACAGCTGTAATCGCTGCCAAAGGTTCTGCAAAGCAGGGGTGTGCATACGTATGTACATGAGATATTTCTGTATTTCATTTTCAATACATTTGGACATCTTTCTAAAAACATATTTTAAATTTTTCATTATAGGATATTGTGTGTAGATGGGTGAGAAAAAATAAATATTCAATCCATTTTGAATTCAGGCTGTAAGTCACCTTAATAGAATAAGCAATGCAAGCTGAACTCATCCCAGTAGGCAATGCCATGTTTTATATGGCAACGTAAATTGTTTCTGTACACTATACAAGGCAGAAGACCCCCAAACAAATGTTCATGGTAATGAGTCAAAGTTTGTGTTTTCCCTGACGTGGAAGTAAGCATTGGCTCCAGCTGCTGTCATTTCCTGATATTTTTGCCTGTAGCTGTGATGTCATTTCTGGTCTGCTCCTGGGTGGTACGAGCTTCTGCATCTCCTCTTCGGATTGTTGTGTTGATACTAATAAACCGATATGAGTCAGATGGTCACTGTGTGGCTGACTGGGTAACAAACTAATTGTAAATCTGTCTCTCTGACATCACGGCTGGTTCATGCACATTCATTTCCTCTCCCGACTAATTTCACTACAATTTACTTACCACAAAAAGCTTGATGCACTGAAGTCAATATTCCTGGGGTTGGCTGGGGAGTGGGTCAGTGGGGGAAAAAAAGAACAATGTGGACAAATAAAGGTTTTACAGTTATTATGGCTTTTCAGTAGAGTTAAGGTTTTAAAGTAGAGTTATTATGTTTCTGTATGAGTGTCTTTGTAAAGGGGCTATGGCTCGGCGGAAGGACCTGATAAGACGGACAATGACTAAATGTCTGACAGAAACCATATGCAATTTGCTCACAATGTTAGGCTACTACTCTGTGGTATAACGACGTTGGGACAGATAGGTGATAACAAACTGTGTGTATCAGTCTCATGTTGTTTTTTGCAGACTACATACTGTAGCGGTGAGGTAATAATGACTCTGTCGGACACTGTCTTTTCATAGAGATAGGCTCATGTATAGTCTATGTATCAAAATGCTTTTCTGCTCAACTTCTCTTATCGCAAAAAAATACTTTTACTGGTAGTGAAACTGCAGAGGGTAGCAGTTTCCTACCATTCAGTCTGGCTTATGTAGCCTGGTGGATCCAACTACCCCTACTCTAAGTTTGACAATTCTCACTTGCACAAACTGCTTATGCCAGCGACTCTGGTGCTTGAGATAGCTTCTATCAAATGCACTCAGTTGTGACAGGAGAGTGAGGGAGAAAGGGGGATGGAGAGAAGGGGGAAGGCTGAGGTACAGAAGAGGAGACAGGAATCTAGTGCATCCACATGGTGTTGAGTGTGTCGTCTCTGGAAGGAAAGAGAAAAATAGGGAGAGAGAGAGAGCGAAACATGTGCAGGGAGAGAGAGGGAAAGAGAGGGAGCGAGAGAGAGCGAGAAGGGGGGGGGGATATGTGTAGACAAAGTGAGGACCATTTGCAGAGAGAGATGATGATGATGGCACTGCAGAAATGGATAGCTGCCATCTTACAGGGTCCTGACCAATTCTGCTTATTTGTGTGCTTTTTTTTTACACTGATCTCATTCGATACCGCCTTGCACACTCTCGCCTGCATCTAGCTGATCTAGGGTGTAATCATTAGTCCAACTGTTGCAAACAAGTTTTTATTGGACAAATTCAGGTATGTTTATCCCCGTTTTGTTCCCTTTGCTTCTGTTTAAGAAATGTTTTCATCAGAATTGGTGGAATGAATACACCCCTACCGCAAACACAGTTCCCTTTCATAACAGCCACATACAAACAGCATGATAATTTACTTGTTGTATAATTCCTTCTCTCATCTACGCACTCTCCTCCTCTCACCTTTTCCCTTTGCTTGTGGACTTAAGTGCACTATACAACAGTTGCCTATGCTCAGGCGAAAACACTTTTCCAAGCCAAACCTTCATATCATAACCGCTAACCGCTACGCATAGCCTACATTGTTGTAACCTACTGTCATAGTCAACATAGCTAGCTACTAGAACTAACATGTTAATAAACCAGCTACAAACATGCAGTACAGTGTACAGCAAGACGTTTAGCAGTTACACTGGCGTGCTGCGTGGCAATAAATAAATAAAACCTTACCGTTACTTGGAAGAGTTCCAGTGTTGGATAGCCATAGCCAGCTCTGTTTGGGCTGGGTGTTTTAGTAAGCTAAACTAGTCAGCTGATTTTTCTAGCTAGGTAAGTGAAACAAATACTACGAAATATAGCTAGCTCTCTCTCTTTCTCGCTTCTTCATTTTTAAAGAAATACATTTGTTCAAAAGTATGCAACTATTGTTTTTCTCTCTCTGAGTCAACTACTCACCACATTTTATGCACATCAGTGTTAGCTAGCTGTAGCTTATTCTTTCAGTACTCAACAACATGTCCGTTTATATTGCAAGAAACCTGAATTTGTTATAATTACTATGTAATTACTAAGTCTATGGAAGAGGGTGAGAACCATGAGCCTCCTAGGGTTTGGATTGAAGTCAATGTACCAAGAGGAGGACGGAAACTAACTGTTTTTATTGTTTCACTATTTTATTTTTATGAAATTCACTGAGGAGGATGGTCCTCCCCTTCCTCATATGATGAGCCTCCACTGCCTAACAGGCAATGACTACATCAAGCTTGTGACTCTACAAACTTGTTGGATGCATTTGCTGTTTGTGTTGGGTGTTTCAGAATATTTTGTGCCCAATCAAAATGAATTGTAAATAATGTATTGTGTCATTTTTATCTTTGGGTAAGGTTAATCGGGATAGGCCTGTCGACAACATCTGGTGAAATTGAAGGGTGCGCAATTCAAATAAATAATCGTAATATTACATTCATGAACATACAAGTATCTTATATAATTTAAAAGCTTAAAATATTGTTAATCGAACTGCGTTGTCCGATTTACAATATGCTTTACAGCAAAAGCATACTTTGCGATTGTCTGAGGACAGCGCCCCACATCAACATATTTTTCAACCAGCACAGGCTTCACAAAATCACAAATAGCAATTAAATAAATCACTTACTTTTTGAAAATCTTCCTCTGTGTGCAATCCCAAGGGTCCCATCTACAACACGAATGGTCGTTTTGTTAGATAAAATCCTTCTTTATATCCGAAAAAGTCTGTTTAGTTTGGCGCCATCGATTTCAGTAATCCCCTCATTCAACATGCAGACAAAGGAGTCGCTAAACTTCGTCCAAACAAGTCAAACGATGTTTCTATTTAATCCTCAGGTATCCTAAAATGTAAATAAACTATAATATTTAATACGGAAAGTAGTATGTTCAATAGGAAAATAAAATGAGTAAGTGCACACCCTCATCCACACGTGCCGAAAGTTTTGGTGTTCTCTTCACCAAAACTCCAAATTCTTGCTTGTTTTCTCAAAAAACAAGCCTGAAACTGTTGACATCTAGTGGAAGCCATAGGAATTGCAGTCTGGGAGGCAGAATTACATAGGACCCATAGCTTTCCATTGTAGGTACCTGGGACCTAAAAGAAAGAAAAACATTCTGGTTGGATTTTCTTCAGATCTTCGCCTGCCATATCAATTCTGTTATAGTCTCAGACATTATTTTAACAGTTGTAGAAACTTCAAAGTGTTTTCTATCCAATGCTACGAATTATATGCATATCCTGGCTTTTTTCTTTCTTTTATTTATTTTACCTTTATTTAACCAGGTAGGCAAGTTGAGAACAAGTTCTCATTTACAATTGCGACCTGGCCAAGATAAAGCAAAGCAGTTCGACAGATACAACGACACAGAGTTACACATGGAGTAAAACAAACATACAGTCAATAATAGAGTATAAACAAGTCGATATACAATGTGAGCAAATGAGGTGAGAAGGGAGGTAAAGGCAAAAAAGGCCATGGTGGCAAGGTAAATACAATATAGCAAGTAAAACACTGGAATGGTAGTTTTGCAATGGAAGAATGTGCAAAGTAGAAATAAAAATAATGGGGTGCAAAGGAGCAAAATAAATAAATAAATTAAATACAGTTGGGAAAGAGGTAGTTGTTTGGGCTAAATTATAGGTGGGCTATGTACAGGTGCAGTAATCTGTGAGCTGCTCTGACAGTTGGTGCTTAAAGCTAGTGAGGGAGATAAGTGTTTCCAGTTTCAGAGATTTTTGTAGTTCGTTCCAGTCATTGGCAGCAGAGAACTGGAAAGAGAGGCGGCCAAAGAAAGAATTGGTTTTGGGGGTGACTAGAGAGATATACCTGCTGGAGCGTGTGCTACAGGTGGGAGATGCTATGGTGACCAGCGAGCTGAGATAAGGGGGGACTTTACCTAGCAGGGTCTTGTAGATGACATGGAGCCAGTGGGTTTGGCGACGAGTATGAAGCGAGGGCCAGCCAACGAGAGCGTACAGGTTGCAATGGTGGGTAGTATATGGGGCTTTGGTGACAAAACGGATTGCACTGTGATAGACTGCATCCAATTTGTTGAGTAGGGTATTGGAGGCTATTTTGTAAATTACATCGCCAAAGTCGAGGATTGGTAGGATGGTCAGTTTTACAAGGGTATGTTTGGCAGCATGAGTGAAGGATGCTTTGTTGCGAAATAGGAAGCCAATTCTAGATTTAACTTTGGATTGGAGATGTTTGATATGGGTCTGGAAGGAGTATTTACAGTCTAACCAGACACCTAAGTATTTGTAGTTGTCCACGTATTCTAAGTCAGAGCCGTCCAGAGTAGTGATGTTGGACAGGCGGGTAGGTGCAGGTTGCGATCGGTTGAAGAGCATGCATTTAGTTTTACTTGTATTTAAGAGCAATTGGAGGCCACGGAAGGAGAGTTGTATGGCATTGAAGCTTGCCTGGAGGGTTGTTAACACAGTGTCCAAAGAAGGGCCGGAAGTATACAGAATGGTGTCGTCTGCGTAGAGGTGGATCAGAGACTCACCAGCAGCAAGAGCGACCTCATTGATGTATACAGAGAAGAGAGTCGGTCCAAGAATTGAACCCTGTGGCACCCCCATAGAGACTGCCAGAGGTCCGGACAACAGACCCTCCGATTTGACACACTGAACTCTATCAGAGAAGTAGTTGGTGAACCAGGCGAGGCAATCATTTGAGAAACCAAGGCTGTTGAGTCTGCCGATGAGGATGTGGTGATTGACAGAGTCGAAAGCCTTGGCCAGATCAATGAATACGGCTGCACAGTAATGTTTCTTATCGATGGCGGTTAAGATATCGTTTAGGACCTTGAGCGTGGCTGAGGTGCACCCATGACCAGCTCTGAAACCAGATTGCATAGCAGAGAAGGTATGGTGAGATTCGAAATGGTCGGTAATCTGTTTGTTGACTTGGCTTTCGAAGACCTTAGAAAGGCATGGTAGGATAGATATAGGTCTGTAGCAGTTTGGGTCAAGAGTGTCCCCCCCTTTGAAGAGGGGGATGACCGCAGCTGCTTTCCAATCTTTAGGAATCTCAGACGACACGAAAGAGAGGTTGAACAGGCTAGTAATAGGGGTGGCAACAATTTCGGTAGATAATTTTAGAAAGAAAGGGTCCAGATTGTCTAGCCCGGCTGATTTGTAGGGGTCCAGATTTTGCAGCTCTTTCAGAACATCAGCTGAATGGATTTGGGAGAAGGAGAAATGGGGAAGGCTTGGGCGAGTTGCTGTTGGGGGTGCAGTGCTGTTGACAGGGGTAGGAGTAGCCAGGTGGAAAGCATGGCCAGCCGTAGAAAAATGCTTATTGAAATTCTCAATTATGGTGGATTTATCAGTGGTGACATTGTTTCCTATCTTCAGTGAGAACCAAGGGCTATATCTGTTCCTGGTTCTACATTTCTTGAATGGGGCATGTTTATTTAAGATGGTTAGGAAGGCATTTTTTAAAAATATCCAGGCATCCTCTACTGACGGGATGAGGTCAATATCCTTCCAGGATACCCCGGCCAGGTCGATTAGAAAGGCCTGCTCGCTGAAGTGTTTCAGGGAGCGTTTTACAGTGATGAGAGGAGGTCGTTTGACCGCTGACCCATTATGGATGCAGGCAATGAGGCAGTGATCGCTGAGATCTTGGTTGAAGACAGCAGAGGTGTATTTAGAGGGGAAGTTGGTTAGGATGATATCTATGAGGGTGCCCGTGTTTAAGGCTTTGGGGAGGTACCTGGTAGGTTCATTGATAATTTGTGTGAGATTGAGGGCATCAAGTTTAGATTGTAGGATGGCTGGGGTGTTAAGCATGTTCCAGTTTAGGTCGCCTAGCAGCACGAGCTCTGAAGATAGATGGGGGGCAATCAGTTCACATATGGTGTCCAGAGCACAGCTGGGGGCAGAGGGTGGTCTATAGCAGGCGGCAACGGTGAGAGACTTGTTTTTAGAGAGGTGGATTTTTAAAAGTAGAAGTTCAAATTGTTTGGGTACAGACCTGGATAGTAGGACAGAACTCTGCAGGCTATCTATTAGGCTTCTGGGCCTGAGTAACAGGCAGTTTACTTTGGGCACGTCAGTCAGATGGAAATTCAGGAAACTAGACACTATCCCTAACAAGTTTTAAACGGGGGAGGTGTGTGTCACTTTTTAAACAACAGCTAGTGTGAAATCTCTAATATTAAGGAAGTCTCTAGGTTTTGCTCGCTTGAATAACCTCATGATAAACTGCAGACCAAACAAAAACTCAAACAGGAAGTACCAATGACGGGCTCAATACGGAAGTGGTCCGATGAAGCGAATGCTAAGCATGACAACTGTTTTGCTAGCAAAGACTGGAATATGTACTGGGATTCATTCGATAACATTGAGGAGTTTAAAACATCAGTCAGCGGCTTCATTAATAAGTGCATCTACGCCGTCGTCCCCACAGTGACCATACATACATATTCCAACCAGAAGCCATAGATTATAGGCAACATCCGCACTGGGTTAAAGGCTAGAGCTGCCGCTTTCAAGGAGTGTGAGACTAATCCGGACACTTATTAGAAATCTTGTTATGACCTCCGACCAGCCATCAAACAGCCAAAGCATCAATACAGGACTAAGATCAAATCCTACTATGCCGACTCTGACACTCGTCAGATGTGGCAGGGGTTGCAAACTATCACGGTGAGCTGCCCAGTGACGCAAGCTAAATTCCTTCTATGTTCACTTCGAGGCGAGCAACCATGCATGACAGCACCAGCTGTTCCGGGCGACTGTGTGATATTGCTATCCGTAGCCAATGTGAATAAGACCTTTATACATATTAACATTCACAAGGCCAGGGGGCAAGATGGATTACCAGGACGTGGACTCAGAGCATGCACTAACCAGCTGGCAAGTGTCTTTACTGACATGTTAAACCTGAACCAGTCTGTAATACCTACAGTACATGTTTCAAGCAGACAACCATAGTCCCTGTGCTCACTCACATTTGTAGCCATGAAATACTTTAAAGGCTGGTAATGGCTCACATCAACACCATCATCCCAGACACCATGGAACCACTCAGATCCACAGATGACGCAAGCTCTAATGCACTCCACACTGCCCTCTCCCACCTGGACAAGAGGAACACTTATGTGAGAATGCTGTTCATTGACTATAGCTCAGCGTTCAACACCACAGAGTGGGTTTGGTGTCATAATGTCCTAGCTCATCTAAGGTCCTCCCGATCTGAACAAGCCTAACCTTGACCGTGTGGCATTAACCCTTAACAGTAAAACAGTGTTTTTTGATCTCACAGATTACAGTGTCATCTCTCCCCATAGGAATACATTGCCTGCACCCCTAATTTCAACCTGAGGCCTATGTGGGTTATGAATGCCGTATGAACCTGTCTTCGGTACCAGTCCATCAGGCCACTATGAGGTCTACCTGTGTTGATTCTAAGCTTCCTGGACCAACCGGAAGTGGTTAAAATGCCCCTAAAAGTGTTTACCCATACACTGCATGCAGTTTGATAGACATACTGTTCTAGACCTCCCGTAGATGGTGCGTGGTGAGTTACGTGGCTCTAGAAGGTTCTCGGACCGAGAAACAGCCTCGTACATTTGAAATAACTTCAATTCATTTTTGCATCACGAAAATGACGACATTTAGAAATGTCCCAGAGTCGCAAGACTAGGTGCATTGCGAACGTCTCGGCCCATATAGACAGACCCCAACGTTTCTGTCCAATAGCTCATTCAAGGACCCCGTAGCAAGTCATGGAAAATAGTGGATTTTCAGCACCAATTAGGGTTTTTCTCGGACACCAAATGACCTATCGAGCCGAAACTTGGGATTCGGGGTCGCCTCAGCTAGGCCAACACATAACATAAGAAATGGACCCGCAGCTAGAACGTAACTACGTGTTTTATGGTTTTTTTATGGTTTGAACCGAAGGGGTTGTGAATTTTGGGCCAGCTCTGAAGTATGTAATAGTTGGCTACTAAACGAGTTGGAAAAAGTGGGTTTGGTGTCAGTTTGTATCAGTTTGGTGGTCAGAATGATATCTAATTGTCTGATGGACTCTTGTCCACTTGACTCTTGTACATTTGCAATATGATCCTATAGTGAAAAAACATCACCAAAAGCGACATTCTGAAATCAACCCAAACGAGCGATTGAGATGACCCAGAATCACTGCAAAGCCATCCCGAGTTCATCGGGCCAGTCAATTTCACATTCCTGCAAGATTTTTATAGCATGACAAATTCGTGATGGTACCTGCCCTTTAAAACATATTGCAAATGCACAGTGACTTTGAAAAAGTAAGAAACAAAAAAAATACATCTAAAAAATGTTGAGCATGACAAATTCGTGATGGTACCTGCACATTGAAACATATTGCAAATGCACAGTGACTTTGAAAAAGTAAGGAAACATAAACAAAAAAAATCCAAAATGTTTATTTTTGGGTGACCAGTTGCACGTGCATTTGCAATATGATTCTATAGTGAAAAAACATATTGCAAATGCACAGTGACTTTGAAAAAGTAAGGAAACATAAACAAAAAAAATCTAAAATTGTTTTGGGGGGATGACCAGTTGCATGTGCATTTGCAATATGATTCTATAGTGAAAAAACATATTGCAAATGCACAGTGACTTTGAAAAAGTAAGGAAACATAAACAAAAAAAATCTAAAATTGTTTTGGGGGGATGACCAGTTGCATGTGCATTTGCAATATGATTCTATAGTGAAAAAACATATTGCAAATGCACAGTGACTTTGAAAAAGTAAGGAAACATAAACAAAAAAAATCAAACTTTTTTTTTTTGGGTGACCAGTTGCACGTGCATTTGCAATATGATTCTATAGTGAAAAAACATATTGCAAATGCACAGTGACTTTGAAAAAGTAAGGAAACATAAACAAAAAAAATCTAAATTTTTTTTGGGGGGATGACCAGTTGCATGTGCATTTGCAATATGATTCTATAGTGAAAAAACATATTGCAAATGCACAGTGACTTTGAAAAAGTAAGGAAAAATAAACAAAAAAAATCGAATTTTTTTTGGGGGGGATGACCAGTTGCACGTGCATTTGCAATATGATTCTATAGTGAAAAAACATATTGCAAATGCACAGTGACTTTGAAAAAGTAAGGAAACATAAACAAAAAAAATCCAATTTTTTTTGGGGGGGGTGACCAGTTGTACGTGCATTTGCAATATGATTCTATAGTGAAAAAACATATTGCAAATGCACAGTGACTTTGAAAAAGTAAGGAAACATAAACAAAAAAAATCTAAATTTTTTGGGGGGGGATGACCAGTTTCATGTGCATTTGCAATATGATTCTATAGTGAAAAAACATATTGCAAATGCACAGTGACTTTGAAAAAGTAAGGAAAAATAAACAAAAAATATCTAAATTTTTTTGGGGGGGA
Organism: Oncorhynchus clarkii lewisi; assembly: GCF_045791955.1. NCBI lineage: Eukaryota > Metazoa > Chordata > Actinopteri > Salmoniformes > Salmonidae > Oncorhynchus > Oncorhynchus clarkii. The sequence continues at coordinate 20,977,354 of NC_092175.1, read as the reverse complement.
TGACCAGTTGCACGTGCATTTGCAATATGATTCTATAGTGAAAAAACATATTGCAAATGCACAGTGACTTTGAAAAAGTAAGGAAACATAAACAAAAAAAATCTAAAAATGTTTTTGGGGGATGACCAGTTGCATGTGCATTTGCAATATGATTCTATAGTGAAAAAACATATTGCAAATGCACAGTGACTTTGAAAAAGTAAGGAAACATAAACAAAAAAAATCAAAACATTTTTTTTTTGGGTGACCAGTTGCACGTGCATTTGCAATATGATTCTATAGTGAAAAAACATCACCAAAAGCGACATTCTGAAATCAACCCAAACGAGCGATTGAGATGACCCAGAATCACTGCAAAGCCATCCCGAGTTCATCGGGCCAGTCAATTTCACATTCCTGCAGGATTTTTATAGCATGACAAATTCGTGATGGTACCTGCCCATTAAAACATATTGCAAATGCACAGTGACTTTGAAAAAGTAAGGAAACATAGAATCAAATTATTTTTTTTTGGGTTACCAGTTGCACATTTCAGATCACCAGTTGCACATTTCACATTCACAAGGCCAGGGGGCAAGATGGATTACCAGGACGTGGACTCAGAGCATGCACTAACCAGCTGGCAAGTGTCTTTACTGACATGTTAAACCTGAACCAGTCTGTAATACCTACAGTACATGTTTCAAGCAGACAACCATAGTCCCTGTGCTCACTCACATTTGTAGCCATGAAATACTTTAAAGGCTGGTAATGGCTCACATCAACACCATCATCCCAGACACCATGGAACCACTCAGATCCACAGATGACGCAAGCTCTAATGCACTCCACACTGCCCTCTCCCACCTGGACAAGAGGAACACTTATGTGAGAATGCTGTTCATTGACTATAGCTCAGCGTTCAACACCACAGAGTCCTCAAAGCTCATCACTAGACTAACGACCCTGAGGCTGAACACCTCCCTCTGCAACTGGATCCTGGACTTCATGACGGGCCGCTCCGGGGTAGTGAAAGTGTGGGCAACAACACATATGCCACGCTGACCCTCAACACGGGGGCACTTCAGGGGTGTGTGCTTAATCCCCTCCTGTACTCCCTGTTCACCCACAACTGCGTGGCCACGACTCCAACACCATCATTAATTTTGCTGATAACACGATGGTGGTTGGCCTGATCACTGAGGATGATGAGACAGCCTATAGGGAGGAGGTCAGTGACAACAACAACCTCTCCCTCAACATCAGCAAGAGAAAAGAGTTGATCGTGGACTACAGGAAATGGAGGGCTGAGTCTGCCCCATACACATCGACGGAGCTGTCGTGGAGCGGGTCGCGAGCTTCAAGTTCCTGTCCACATCACTAAGGAATTATCATGGTCCACACACACTAACACAGTCATGAAGAAGGCACGAAAACGCCTCTTCAGAATGCAGAAAAGATTTGGCATGGGCACTCAGATCCTCAAAAAGTCCTACAGCTACACCATTGATAGCACCTTGACTGGCTGAATCACTGCTTGGTATGTCAACTGCTAGGCCCCAGTACATCACTGGGGCTGAGCTCCCTACCATCCAGGACCTCTATACCATGCGGTGTCAGAGGAAGACCCTAAAAATGTTCAGACTCCAGCCACCTAAGTCATAGACTGTTCTCTCTGCAACTGCACGGCAAGCGGTACCGATGCACCAAGTCTGGAACAAACAGGACCCTGAACAGCTTCTCCCCCCGAGCCACAAGACTGCTAAATAGTTAGTTAAATAGTTAACCAATACCTACCAGGACTCTCTGTAGTGACCCTTTTTGCACTAACTCCTTTTGCACTGAACGCTGCTGCTGTATATTATCTATCCTGTTGCCTAGTCACTTTATCCCTACCGAAATTTACATATCTACCTAAATTACCTTGTACACCTGCACATCGACTAGGCACTGGTATCCCGTATATATAGACAAATTATTGTTGCTCATTGCGTATTTATTACTCTCATTATTTTTGTTTTATTTCTCTTTTTTTCTCTATGCATTATTTGGAAGGGCCCGTAAATAAGCATTTCACTGTTAGTCTACAACTGTTGTTTACAAAGCATGAGACAAAAACAATTTGATTTGATGTTGATTTGATAGATAAGCATAAGAGCTGTGTGTTTGTCTCTGTGTTTTTCCACAACAGGAAGTTTGGATGACTCACTCTGATTGAAAATTAGAGCTGCACTGAAGATCCTCACTGCTTGGCCAACACAATCGTCTCAGTTTCACAACAGTTTCCGGGACAATGGTGGAAACAAACACTATATACATATACAGTTCAAGTCGGAAGTTTACATTCACTTAGGTTGGAGTCATTAAAACTCGTTTTTCAACCACTCCACAAATGTCTTGTTAACAAACTATAGTTTTGGCAAGTCGGTTAGAACATCTACTTTGTGCATAACACAAGTCATTTTACCAACAATTGTTTACAGACAGATTATTTTACTTATAATTAACTCACTGTCTCACAATTCCAGTGGGTCAAGTTTTAATGACTCCAACCTAAGTGTATGTAAACTTTCGACTTCAACTGTGTATATATATATATATATATATATATATATATATATACACATTTAGTGAACAGGTGATCTTGCCTTCCGGCACACATCCATGACCTCTTGCTCCACTTCAGGGCTTATACTGTGTACAAACTGTATAATTATATATTTAACAGAAGGTAAGATCACCTTTTCACTAAATGTATCCAGTCAGTGGGTTTCCAGTTCATCCATGTCAAATTCAAATTGTATCGCCAGTGGACTGTGGCTTAGTATTACTATCATCCTCAATATTATTATTATCCATAATCCATTTTATGTATAGTATGCATAGTATTTTTGCAATGTGTCATGCATATGAACTCAAGATAGTGAAGTTTTATTGTTACAGAGCAGACATCATCATTCCCTGCATATACAAATGAAAACACGCAGGGTTCTAGCCCCCCTTGAGAGAGCAGCCAAGAAAGTGAGAGAAGAGAAGAAGTCCATTTGAGCAGCAGCAAGGGATGAAAAAATAGACTGAATGACACTGAAGAGATACATTGACAAAAAAAGAAAACTAGCATATACCTGTGTGAAAAAAGAGGCCATGATAGAGTAGCAGAGGCACACTAGGGGCTCTCTTTAAACAAACCTAACACAATGGTGAATCGTAGTGCTGGCAGTAGTGTTATAAGGTTCTCCTATGAGGATAGCCAAAGAACCCTTTTAGGGTCTAGATAGCAATTTTTTTCTAAGAGTGTATAGCCCCGAGGGGATGCTGAATGCAGTGACATGTCTTGAACTTTCATCCACACAGCTTTGATGGTACACGCTGCCTTCGTCGAGTATTGAGACCCTTAGTTTGTCCAGCAGGTCTTGTATCCGTGGCAATGGGTGAGAGGTCAGTGATGGTCTTGCGATTCAGCTCTTTGAGGTCGACACATAACCGCAGGCTGTTGTCCTTCTTGCACACTCAGACCACCAGGGATGAGTATGGTGATGTGGATTTCTTGATATAACCTCTCTCCAGCAGGTTTATGGACATATTCTTTCAGCGCTTTGTATAGGGGTTTCGGAATGAAGTTGTAGATTTTCTGGACAGGCTTGTCATCGTTCAAGTTGAGTTTCATCTTCAGGTTTGGAATGTAGCCATGTCGCCTATCTTCCTGTGCGAACACATCAGACAATGGCCATTTTTCTCTGGACCCAGCTGGTGTGTGGCTCTCTTTTCTCTGTTCATGTTGTTCAGGAGCTGAGTGGTGCAGAGGTAAGCATCACTGGACTGACTCACCGTTTGGAGTGATTACAGGTCTGATGTCAGCTATTTTCTCTACCCTGCCCAGCACTGTTCTCTGAGAGAGGTAAATATCATGTTGTGTGGAGTTCTGGATTTCAATCTTTACCACCTTAGATGCTCCACAGGGCACATCCACGAGGCATGGAAACACCACCAACCCGTCTGGGCAGTGGCTCTCCATGGCTGACTCAAACATCATTGTTCCTTCCTCTGACCAGGCTCTGACTCTGTATTTCACCTCTGCTATTTGATCTGTATGAATGGTGAGTCCTTTCTTTCCCACTTTCACAACACAGCTCGTGACATTTCTGACTCGTTTCAGGAAACTAGGTGTATGTCACGGGTCATTACTTCTGTTACGGATACAGGTATCCTGTGTGTGTATCCTGTGTGTGTGTGTTTCTTTTCTCTCCTTCTCCCCTCACAGGTGAAAATCATCACTCCCCAATCAGTCAACAATCAACCCCTCAATCAGAAGACACACCTCCTCCTGTTTCCTACCCTATCACAGTTCCTTCCCCATGGTTTAAAAACCCCATCATTTGTTTGCTCTAGAGCTCAATCTCTTTGTAAATGCCATGTTTGTAGATCTCTGTTCTTCATACATTTCAGTAGCTCAATCTCTCTCTGTAAATGCCATGTATGTAGACCTCTGTGTTTGACTCTCTCTCTTTGTGTCTTAACCTCTCTTTTGTTGGAGCACCTCCAAATCACTTTGTCATCTCCTGTGAGTATTGTTTTGGTTATGGTGTTTGTTTGTTGCTGGTGGGAAAAGGGGGAAACCAAGACAAGTCGCCCATAGGTGAACTTTGTTAAATACACTAGTTAGAACTGGGCGGACCACCCACTGTATTTTTGGTTAGTTAGTTAGCTGTTGTTAAAGTAGTCTAGTCTAGCTTAGGGGTGTTTTTGCATGTTTATTGTTTCTTTCCTTGGGTCCAGCTCAGCCCCTTTTCCTGCTCCCCCCATTACCGTGTGTTTATAAATAAACCCTGAGTTTGACGGTATTATTTCAGTTGTCGTGGTTATTTCGTTCACACTTACTTTGTCACAACTAAAATTTGCATGAGATATGTTACGGGTCTCATTACCATCCCCCCTAGACTGTCGGGCCAAAAGGGATTCGTAACAACTTCACAGGAGAGCATTTTGAACAAACTTTTTTTTAAATCAAAATGCGTTTTTTGGCAGAAATGCGTTCTGGAACATGTGAACTTTCATGTGCCTTATTAACAAACTTGTATGCCATCTGTAAATGTGAATAAAATGGTTAAATAACGAGTCTAGTTGGTTTAGCCACAGAAAAAGTCTGCAACCTTCTCGCTAACCATGATTGGCTGAAATAATGAGTGGGCTGGACATGCTGAGAGAAGTTTGGATTGGTCTGCCATTTAACACACTTCTGTTTTTTTGAGCTGGTGAGTATGTTTAGGTTATCCTATCTAATGCAACTTTTTTAATGTATCGCATAGCAAAACTACGTAAGCAATGCTCTCCCCTTTCTGGAGGAATGAGTTTTGAAATCAGTGGAATTAGAGTATGATAGCTAAGGAGATGGAGAAAACACCTGTCTCCGGATTACATCTTCAAACTAAGGGAAACCATGGCATCCGTGACAGAGACGCATCCATCCATGAACATGGGTAAGATTGTCTAGCTAGCTACATTTTCAGATATTACATGTTTCTAATTTTGACAGAAAGTAGTTTAATTTCAAGTTAAAGTGTACTGTTAGCTAGCTAACTTTAGCTGGCTGGCTTGCTAGTTAATGTTACGTGTATGAGCTTATTATTAGTTTCTCAGAGCCATTTGCTTTCCTAGTTATAGCCTAATGTTAGCTGACTAACATTCAACCTGGTTGGTTAGGTACTTGCAGATTCATGTGCAGGGTAGTAACGTCATAAGTAGGGATTATGGTTAATTGTTTACCTAGCTATTTAGCTATATGTCTTAACAAAAGACTCCAGTTAATCTGGCCATCTACTCTGATTTCAAACCATTCTCATCTGAGTGTTCCAGAACGCAAAATAACTAATGAATTTAGGAACGCTCAACACGTGTTGAATATGGCCGGTGTCAGTAAACATTGGCATAAAAGCATCATTAAATTCATGCCAGCAGCACAGTTAGTCACCAACGCTCTGGATAACATGAAAACGGCCTAACCAGCTCTGTTAGGGCAAGTAAAATGGTCAGAGTGGGGTGTTCTCATTTGTGTCTTCAAGTAACTAGCAAACTAACCAATGTAAGTCAGCTTAAGCTTGGATGTGAGATCAGAATGCTCAAATCAACCCTACTCCTCAGCCAGAGCGTCCAGTGTGCGAACGGACAATCTGACAACACTCTGAATTTATGAACGCCCAGAGCGCACTCTGGTACTCCATATAGAATTCACCAACCTACCCTTCAATAGAGTGTCACTGCGACAACTGTTGATAGACGTAGCTGGTAAATTCACTATCTACTCCGACATCGGAGCCCTCTTGTCTGAGTGTGCCAGAGCTAGAATAGCTGACCTTTTTACGAATGCTCAACACCTGTTGAATATGCGTAAATTGTTGCCAGCAGCACAGTTGCAGTCACCAACACTCTGGATAACATAAAAACAGCCTAACCAGCTCTGCTAGGGCAAATAATGGTCAGTAAGCTGTTCTCTCATTTGTCTGGAAGTAGCTAGCAAGTTAGCTAGTTAGCTCAGATCAATCGTCAGAGATGGGTGGGGATAAAGTTTAAGAGGGTGTGAACGATGCTGAATGGATGGAGACAAAGAAGAGCTCTCCAGTAGGTACCAAAACATTCAAAGGCCATTTTCTCAAAAGTGAGGTCACACTTATAAACTTTCAAAGCAGAATTTCTTTCCCATTGTTCCTCAAATGCAGTGTATGATATAACATTTTGTAGCTCTGTGTCTCTGTTTTATCCAATATTTAAAAAATAAGTAATACTACATAAGACCGAATGAAGGCGGTCGATCACATTTCTTCATGGGTCATAACTTGAATGGCAGAGACCATGGTTTCAACAGCTCTCTAACATTCATCACCTCTAGCAGAGCAATGAGATTGACACCTTCAGGTTGTTACTAGCTGTTTTCTCTGATCAGTTCCTCTATGAAATTAAAGCCTAGTAGTGGACAGTATACACAGCTCTGACTGACTAGCGTAGGGACATGTATTGTCATTCTCCTAATGCTAACCTGTGCCACTGTGTCTAACAACATATTTGCTTTGAATCCATTGACTTGACAGGAGACTATGAGCTGTGTGACGTGCTTTACCTTGGGTGTCTTAGGCTGAATGTGTGGTGGGTGTTGCTGTGTGTGGTGGTGTGGCTGGTTTCTCTGTCTTCCCAAAGTTTACAATGAGGGGGGATGTTTTGTTTGCAGAGGTCACTGTCTGTCCCTCGCCAGCAACCTTGACCCGTTTCCCGATGTCTGTCTCTTCAGGCAGCTGACGGCTCTGTGTCCTTCTTGACCACAGCGGAACCAGTGAGGGCAGCTTTCGATTCCCTGCCGGGCCCATTCTCTACATTTACCTTTGGTGTGGGTCCTGTCTGTTGTCTGTGCTCTGGATGGTGGGGAAGGGGTGTATCCCTGGGTTTCACCTCTCATGAGCCATCTGGATGGTGGGGGATGTGTGTATCCCTGGTCCTCACCTGCAGCAGGTTTCATAGTTTTCTCCAGGTTTTGAGACAGTGCTGACACAGATTTGGTCAGCTCCTGGATGGCTGTGCGGTTGGCCTTCACTTCACCGTCAACCTGAGTGGGGGGAGACTGGTCACAGTATTCACTTTCCCGATGTTGCTGTGCTGAGATGACATTTACTGTGTCTAGCACTGCTACTTAGGTGTTTCTGTCTGCTTCCTAACTGGCTGATTGTGTAATCTGTTTGAGGATAAAGTTGCCAGTCACACTACAATCAGAGATAAGTTTGTTTTTTTCAGATTTTGGTGCGTTTTTCACTGAGACCTTGGTTAAGTGTCAGGAGAAACACACACTGCACCAACTTCTTGTTATAGACAAACCTACCACCAGTCTGCTGGGATGCGAACAGTACCCTCTGCTTGAGCCCCATTAACCCCTATTGAAACTGCTGAGAGGTTTCCCTGTCCTGCTGTATAGCGTTACTCAGCTCCTAAAAGAGCTCTGTGCTACTTTTATCTCTGAGATGAGACCTAAGGAAGCGTTTCAACTCAGCTACAGTAAGACCCTCTTTGTTTGTCAACATGTCCCTGCAAGCACCTGGCTTGATTACTTTTAGTACATTTCTGACGACCTCTGACTCAGCATAGTCCTCTCTGAGACCCTCATATGTTTGTTTTCATATACTTCTGTAGGTGAAATCAGACCCAGAATCTGAGATTTGACCCCAATTTATCTTAAACTCTCCACAGGGCAGCAGTGCTGCTACATCAGTAAACAACCCAAATACCTGTTCTGCAACAAGGGGTGCTGCAGGCTCTGTTCCATTGCTCACAGTGTCTTTGGTTGGTGTGGTGTTGTTGATCCTGGTTGATAGCGGTCCATCAAATGTATCATTCAGATGAAGCAGCCAGGGCAAGCCTTCATCCTCCAGCTTCAGCAGCTTTTCATCATGATATAGTCCATGATGTAGAACAAAAAATTCTGGTTCGTTGTACTCATGTCTCTGGAATGTCTCTCTAGCTCTCGCTGTCTAGTGCCACTGCTAGTATGTACAGCTGGCTTCCATTCAGTGATGTTAGCTGTTTCTGGATGTCTCAGATGATCTTGTGACGCGTCGCCATCTTCACTGGATACTAATGTCTCACTCTGCTCTGTGATGACTCTCGAAGTCCTCCATGTAGCCTCAGCTCTCTGTATGACCCTCACAGCCTTTTCTGCAGCGCTGGCATCAGACATTCCACCGAGTTCAGCACCCCCTGGGGGCTATATGAGTGGGTCCACATCCCCTTTGGACTGACAAACGCCCCAGACGCTTTCCAGAGGTGTATGGAAGGAGTCATAGAAGGCATGAGAGACAACTGCTGTTCTCCATATCTGGACGACGTTCTCTGCTAATCCAAGTCATCAGTGAACATGTGGAAGACCTGAGACGAGTACTTTGTCGGATGAGGGAGCACGGTATCACACTGAGGACGAGAAGTGTGAAGTCTTCCGATGACAAGTGAGGTACACAGGTTGGATGGCGTCTGGTGAGGGAGTCCAAATCGACCAAAAATACTTGGAGGCTGCTAAAGGAGAATGAGCCATGGACAGTTGGAGAGGTCCAAACACTGCTGTTATTCCTTGGCTACTACAGGTCGTTCATCCAGGATTTCTCCTGGCTGGCCAAACCCTGCTACAAAGTTCAGAAGAAGCAAGGGGTAAAACTGTCAAGGCCAAACCAACCAGAGGCAAAACCCAGGCAAAACGGAGAGCAATGGACAACTGCATCCCAAGACTCCAGTCCAGTGGAAATATGTACACAGAGCCATCATAGCCAAGTTTGTGGATATACTAACCCATCGATCCATACTCGCATTCCCAGACTGCGACTAACCGTTTGTGTTACAAACTGGCGCTTCCAATGAGGGTCTAGGGGATGTGCTTTACCAACATCAGAATGGGAAACTGAGTATGGGTCCTGAACGCTAACTCCAGCAGAGAAAAACCACTGCCTCCTGGCAAACTTGAGTTTTTAGTGTTTAACCTCTTGCTGTGCTCCGGTCAAATTGGACCGATTTTACAAGTGTTTCTCTCTGAAAAATATAGTTAATTTAATCTGATTGTCATAAGGTTCCATGACTTTGTCCACACAGGGCATCTGAACACAGAAAATACATTTGGATGATTTTCATAACATTTTGGGTGTTTTATTTAACTTTTGTACACCTGTGGTGTTCCCGGTCAAAAATGACCTGTCATTAGAAATTAATGGGTGCGACTACAATTAGTGTATAAAATTGAGTTCAGGCACATGCCCATTCATCAGGTGGACACACTTCCTCTCTCAGACCCCCACATGCATGTGTGTTTGAGCGCACACACACACACACACACACCTCACTCCCCTTCTTGGCTTCCATGGCAACTACAATTAGTTGCCAATAGAATCTTTCCCCCACGGGAACCACACCTGTTGGCATTCTCACAAACAATCGCAACATTGTTTCAATAATATATACAACTTTTCTCGCAGCTCTGGTATATAACACTTTTTTAAGACCTTGATCGCAACTCATTCTGTGTCAGGTCAATCACTTGTACAGGTCAATCACTTGTACAGGTCAATCACTTGTACAGGTCAATCACTTGTACAGGTCAATCACTTCACACGCTTTGCACAGGCTTACCCAATGAAGAATAAGTCCGGAAAAACTACAGCCCAGAAGATATTCCAACACCTCATTCCTTGATTCGGCTATCCTGCTATGCTTCACAACGACCAAGGCGAGAGATCTGTTCGAGACTCCATCAGCTTGCAGGGATCTCCCACTCTCGAACGACCCCATACCATCCCCAAGTAAACCCAGGGGAAAGGATGAACCGAACACTCCTGCAGAGGCTCCGTACTAAACAGAGTGCAAAAAACATCTTCCAAACATCTACATCCATGCCTACAACTGTACAAGGCTCAATGGGGTACTTACCATTCTTCCTCCTGTATGGCAGAGCCCCGCACCTTCCCATCGACCTAATGTTCAACCTCAAACCAGAAGTTGAGACAAAAACACAACAGACATTTACAGAGAAGTGGGCAACAAAGATGCACGACGCGTACATAATAGATTCTGAGAACAGTCAAAAGTCCTCAGCGAAAGCAAAGAAATACTACAACAAGGTTATTAAAGGTGCAACGCCCAGCTAGTGGACCGAATCCTTGTGAGGAACTTTCAGAGAGAGTCGGCCCCGGCAACTCTGTGCTACTGGGAGAAGACGGGACACAGAGTCTTAGACAGGATCAGAGAGGATCCAGTGTAAAAGATCCGGTCGGAGTCTGGATACAAAGCCCTATGTGTACGGCACCAGAACCTCCTGCTCCCTGTAAATGACTTACCTATGGAACATGACACTCCAACCAAACTTGTGAAAATACAAAGACAGGAACAGAAACAATACAGTGACACAGTTGACCAAGAATATGACAGTTCAGATGAAGAGGAAAGATACTATACTAACGGTACAGTACTCGGTTCCATCAGAGCGATGTCAGACCGCAACCAAGTCAACCAGAGCAGTGTACCATACTGTAAGCTAATGCTCAGGAGTTCAGACCTACAGTGACACAAGAACCAGAACATCCTGAAGAGCTTGAACAGTCTGAAGTGGATGACAAAGTGCAGGAGGAACTCCGAGACGTCGTACCAGTGCAGCAGCAAGAGGTCAATAAAGAGGAAGACTTACCTGTGAGAAGGTCCAGGCACACTGGAAGGCCTCGAGAAATGTTTACCTATGAAAGTCTGGGACAACTGTCATTCCAGTCATGGGGACCAGTAGTAAACACAGTCACACTTAGTCCTTACTTGATGCCTTGAAACATGATGATCTATCCAGTGTTCCAAAAAGGTTACTGTTAAGAAAGACCACTAGTTTGGGCATACCAGATGCTGACTAGATTCTGACAATACACTGACTTGATTAGACAGACACAGTAATAGATGCCAGCATTCATCAAAAATAGGAGTGGCGAGTGTAATGCATTGAAAAACTGTCACAAAAAATGAACACACCTTTATATTTAAAAAAAAGTGAATTTGTCTTATCAATCTTACATGCTATTGCACTGTGGTAGGTGGGAAACAATAAGTTCTGGCCAAGCACGCGTACCATTCCTCAGAATAAAGAAAGATCCAGAACTGTCGAACGATAACGTTTGTGTCCTTTTCTCTTTATCACTACAGGTATGTAACAGCACGTTTACATTTTCTAATATCGGAATCTGAATTTGTTCTGAATTTGTTTGACATGTTATTGCTTTTATCTAAAATTGTGTTCACAAGCTGGTATAATGGTGATGGGTGCTCTGCCTGTATCAACACACTTTAGGGCAGGCAGTACAAGAGAAAGAGACAATTTCATGGTTGCGTTACTGTTTTGAAGCTGAATGTAATGTTGATCCATGCTCTACATGTGAAGCAAAATTCAGACATGTCAGTCGTTAATCTAAGTGTTTCTATTGTGTGAGTGAGGAAATATACTATAGGTAAAGTGCACTTACTGAATGTTCTGTATGTTAATGTCTGCACTTGTATGTGAATGAATGTTTGGTTGTTATTATTTATCAATCCATTGAAATTCATTGATAAGTAAACATTTGAAATGAGATCATTTAATAAGAAAAAGCATATTATTGAGTAAAGTACCAGAACTGTCAAGACGATAACTTTTGTGTCCGTTTCTCTTTATCACTACAGAGCCCACCTTCAGATTCAGTCTGAGGCCGGTAACATATACAAATGCAAAACATGCAGGGGTCTAGCCCTGCTTGAGGTTCTTCAGAGAGCAGCCAAGGAAGTGAGAGAAGGGAAGAAATCGATTTGAGCAGCAGCAAGGGATGAAAAACCATCCTAACGCAATGGTAAATATTAGTGCTGGCAGTACGTTGGGGGGTGTCCGAAATATTGTTTCTATATTCAAAACCTGAATTATGGGTGCTATAGCTTGCGGTGGCACGACAGGGCTGAGTTTTGATGAATAAACAAGTTGGGGTGTGTCGAGGCTTGGCCCCTCACTGGCCAATCAGAAAATGCTCCATGGCTAAATATGTGGTTGCTTTAATGTGTATTTACTTTTATGTATTGCGTCATCATCGACTCAGTCAAACCGTTTTGCAGTCCACATTGTTGCAGTTGCATTGCTTCAATAGGGAAATACATTGTTAAACATAAGCTATAGCATTCGGACTGATATACTGTATATGGGTTCGGCCTACTGTAAATTGCCTTCTGGACATGGACATGCCAAACTCAAATCAAACTTAGTCAATAAGAAAGATTACATTCACAAGGCTATTGATGAAGCCTAAAAGACAGTGTATACTTATCAAATTGTATCAAACGAAACAACTTATTTTAAAAAGCTATGTCTAAATACAGTTACAGGCACCATAAGTGATCCCTATGGGTTTATAATTAAGACAACTTAGACTATGGAGGGTTTTACGCAAATCCAAACTTCTCACAGGAGCTGGATAAAGATCCAATTTGAAGAGAAAGGGGGAATGTCCACTCACTGTTATACTGCTCACAAATGTCATGGAACCATCTTACAGATCATGTTTGCACTACTATAGAAATCAGACAAAAACTGCATTGGTGCCATTGTAGCCTACGTTCTATAGTGTAAAGTAACTAAGTAAAAATTATTTGAAGTACTAATGTATACTGAACAAAAATATAAACGCAACATGTAAAGTGTTGGTCCCATGTTTCATGAGCTGAAATAAAAGATACCAGAAATTTCTCTAAAATCTTGTGCACTAATTTGTACACATCCCAATTAGTGAGCATCACTCCTTTGCCAAGATAATCCATCCACTTAACAGGAATGGCATATCAAGAAGCTGATTAAACAGCATGATTATTACACAGATGCACTTTGTGCTGGAGACAATAAAAGGCCACTCTAAAATGTGCAGTTTTGTCACACAAAGCAATGCCACAGATGTCTCAAGTTTTGAGGGAGCATGCAATTGGCATCCTGACAGCAGGAATGTCCACCAGAGCTGTTACCAGATAATTGAATGTTAATTTATCTACCAGAAGCCACCTCCAATGTCGTTTTAGAGATTTTAGCAGTACGTCCAACCGGCCTCACAACCGCAAACCATGTGACCAGACCTACTCTGTAAGTTAACTTGATGTGCTAGAAAGTAATAGAAAGTTTTCCATCTGTAGATAGAAGACGCTTTATGACGTTATGACGTAATTTGCACATGCGCAATGAATAAAAAAAATACTTACACTGTCCCCTCAGTCTCTCATGCAATGATACATTCTCCAAAGCAAAACTAAATAGAACTTTTGAAGGAAAACAAAAAGGAACCAAATAAATAATTAAACAGCACAGAAAAAACAAGGTAGATAACTTTTAGTAAACGTTGATAACTTTTTTAGTACGGTTGATACATTTTTTTATACATTTCTGTAATGTTCGTCATTAAGGGTAGACCAGGGCGCAGCATGATTTGAGTTCATCATATTTTATTGAAATGTGACCAGGCAAAAAAAACAATAAACAATACAACGAACAAAACGCTTCGTCGTGCAAAAATACATGCAACCAAACAAAGACAAGATCCCACAACTGAAGGTGGGGAAAAGGGCTTCCTAAGTATGATCCCCAATCAGAGACAACGATAGACAGCTGCCTCGGATTTTGAACCATAAAAAGAAAACATAGATATACAAAAACTAGAGTACCCACCCTAGTCACACCCTGACCTAACCAAAATATAGAGAAAAACAGGGATCTCTAAGGTCCAGGCGTGACAATTACTTTTGTAAATATTTTTATTTTATACTCCTGAACCGAGTTCCTGGATGGGTTTGAAAACTCTTAAAACTACCGTAAAAACCTCAATTGATGCTCCTCCTGAGGAAATGTTTGAGGCGCTCTATGCAACACCCTTAAAAACTTAAGGTGATGACTGGGATAAATGCAGCAGCAGATTTAAGGGGTTTACCTTATGCAACAGGGCCCTGCTCCTGAAATCTGCTCATGCATTCATCCCAGTCATCAGCAACAGAACATTGGGGTAGGTCATGTCTAATATCAACGTGTGTGCACAATAATAATTTAATATGGTAGATTTCTGAAAATGTTATATAACATAGCCTACTTTGTAAACAGTATGTTTATGATGTAATGAAATGGTTTGCATTGTGTGGCAGGTTTTTCAACTGGGGAAATCACAGTGCAGAGGAGAGCATAGGGGGTGGATATTTGATTAAAAAAACAGTCACACAGAACCTTTACTAAACATTGTTTTTTTGGTGTAGGTAGCATAACAGGGCATACCTAATTCAGGCATGCCCTGTAATGCCCAGTCAAGTACAGAAAAGCACATCATGGTGGATGGACTGGAAAGATGGCTGTTGGATTTGCCTGAAATGGCGACTTTTCAGGGCTGCGGTGGAAGGCTTACCTACACACAGACCAACACACTCATGCACACAAACACACTCACACAAACTCATAAACACACAGACTATATGCATACCAATAACTACTCCTCCACCCTGAGTAAAAGCATATACAACATCATTATATACAGTAAACTGTACCTATATACTGTATATCTTTCATTATAACTAGTGCAGGCTTCAATAATACCACGTTGCTCCATGCCGCTATGGACGGAGAGAACCAAAACACTGAGGAATTTATAAGGACATGACCCCAACACACGCACGCATAACACATGCTCTTCCTCTTATCTCCCGTCGTTCGCAAGATTTATTTCCTTCTTTGCCTCACAGGCTAACCTTGTATCCTCTTCAGGCACTGCAACGTTGGTGATGCAGCAACAGGATATTCCCTAGCGTTCCTTAGCACGCTTATGAAGTTCATTTTATCGGAATATTGTCCATAACAAATGTCCACACTGGAGTTTGTTTGCTTGTTTCCTTCCTCTCAAGAGACAGTGGTCACGATGTCACGATGACTGGCGGCCAAGTGTAAACGTTGACGACCACTGAGCGGAATTGAGCTTGACAGCTTGGATCTATGTAGGACTATATCAACCATGACCTATCCAGCAGGAGAAGGAGACCTGGCCTCAAATGCACTGTAACTATGACCAGAGCATTGATTGGGACATTACTGTGGTCCTTATCATTCGTTATTTTATTGAGACTCTTTTGGACACACAAAACAAGTTCTGTCTCAGAGGGAAAGGCTATAGCTTAACCTCGCAGTGAGAGAACATTTACTTTATTAAGAATCTGACTGTAACATAATAAGGCATTTCCTATTTCCTGAAACTAATTAAATCGCATGCATCCTCTCTCTGCATCAGCATTAACCGTATATGAATTGACCTGAAATGTGTGGGACCTTAAGCCTGGTTGACGTGCGACACATGTGACTACAGAGTGAGATGTGACTCACTGGTCTGGTATCTCGGCTTGCAAAAGGGGAGGTCAGCTAAAATGTTTAGCAACTTTGAGCGATTTTCTTTGATTGGTTCTCATATGCGCGCTATTTGCATGCTTAACGGCCCCATGCTTCCTTGTAAGTTTGCTACGCCCCCAATAGAGAGGTAATCAAGCCAAGCTGAAGTTAAGCAAGCTGGCTGGCTTTCTATGGGCTGAACAGGGCTAGCTAACATTAGTTGCTACATGCTAGCCACAAGATCGTAACTTTTAACAGGTTGTAGTTCTCTAATATGTCACCCCTTATAGTGTAGAAGAGTTGTTATAATATTTTGAAAATCTGTGTGGGGATTTATGCGCCCTATTCATGATGTTAGCAGCAAACGATGTCCGAACTCCGAAGGTTTGTGTTAGCTAGCTACAGTGTTTGTTTGCTTGTCTAGGAAGGGCTGGCTGGAAGCTGAAGGGATGGGGCAGCCCTAAGTCAAACAACAGATCACAATTTGTTCAATTTGAAATGGGGATATCCAACCAGAGTAGGGTGCCGCCTTGAAGTCTGATGGCAAAGCCCTTTCATTATCATCACTCCGTGCCAACATATCAAAGCAGCTGTTCCAGACTCTCAAGTCAAGGCTGTGGGACCTTAACCCTTTTGAGCAACACATCCAAATCATTAAAGAAGTATTCAGCACAGCTGGTCAGGGCAGCTTCTGGCCTTGGAACTGGATCTTTATCCGGTAAACTCACCCCCAAACACATACATACGTGCCTGCACACACAAACACATACACACATTAGATACCCACACACTGAAGGCCGAACCCCAGCCAAAACAGATGAAATCCCAGCGGTTGAGATTGGTTACATTTGATACGATTGGATAGCAGATCACAGCTGCAGGGAAATCAGCACAGTTTTTGACCTTTGACCCCAAGCAGTGTTTCCCATTGAGCTGAAAGTCTATCTGTCAGTCAACCTGTAACCAACAAACTAGTAGGAGCCAGGGTTCTCATGGTTTAGGATAGGAGGTGGATATTAGTTTTACCCAGCGTGGTGAATTAAATAAAACACTTCTACTATTAGGGAGAGGCATGGTGATGTGTTCCTTTCCTCTTTACTGGTCTCCTCTCTCTCTTCATGAAAACATTGTGCCTTTGTGGTCAGGGTAGCCTAGTGGTTAGAGCGTTGGACAAGTAACCGGAAGGTTGCAAGTTCAAACCCCCGAGCTGACAAGGTACAAATCTGTCGTTCTGCCCCTGAACAGGCAGTTAACCTACTGTTCCTAGGCCGTCATTGAAAATAAGAATTTGTTCTTAACTGACTTGCCTAGTAAAATAAAGGTAAAATAAAAAAAATAACTGGAACACAAATAAAACTATACAGGAGAGATAGACGGACAACGTTGTCCTTCAGACGGACAACTCCAGTCCTGCAGAATCAGCAGATTTTGAAATGCAATTGATCCACAACTTGGCAGTCAGGTGTATAGGCAAACATAGTTAAATTAAGTTAATCAAATTAAATGGAGAGATGCCAGCAGATAGTGGTCCTAAGTGACTGGATCTTCATACCCTTGACATCCTTCCACAAACCACACTAAACCACATTGGCACAACCTGATATTCTGAACTAGAGCTCCATTGCGTTCCTGGATGTTCTAAATGCACATCACAGCAGCCCCACTCATATGAACCACAACATAGCCCCATCATCATTAGCAGGCCAGGTCAACAGAAGTAGAGGTGTTTACAGTGTGCCATTCTTGCAGCTGCCAATGTGGCCCAGGGTTGCACCTCTGTGCCTTATTTGCATCTAGCACTCTCTACTCTGCCCCCCAAACCCACCTCACCCATATACTTTCCACTCATAAACACATGCCCATCTGGGACCAGGAATAGTACACACACATTACCGCTAACACACACACAAACTAGCGTTTGCATAAACACACTTTTTTGGCAACATGCATGCCCATACACACACACACACCTATGCAAAACATAACTATGCAATGTTACAATTTGTGTCATGGTTCTCTCGAAACCCACCAATCCTGACAGAAAGAAACAAATAACATTGACTGTATATATATGTGACCGCCAGTCCTGTTCCTCAGGCTGTCCTGAGCTATCTGCATAGGGCTGGTTAGCGCCGCCCAGACACACACACAGACACACACACAAACAAAGGGGAAAAAAGCTTAACCTAAGTGAGACAAACAGAGCTGTCTAGGCTCAATGTTGTGTCCTTGTTGTGCCCATAAGCTTCAGTTTACTTTGCATGGGCACTGAGAGAACACCTTCTGCTGGGTCCTTCCTGTACCATGTGGGAGGAAAGTGGGCTTTTCTGGCTGAGACTCAAGCAGTTTTTGAGAGGCTGCTTCCCGACATTAACACACACACGAAAATGTAAACACATGCACACACACACACACACACACGCACACACACACACACACACACACACACACACACACACACACACACACACACACACACACACACACACACACACATATTGCCATCCCTCACCCCTAGCTGCCCTGTTGCCATGCTGCCATGAGGCCCCCTCTCTCCAACAAGTGCCCCCCACCCGACCCCCCCGTGTGTTAATCTGAGCGCTGGTACTCACATCCCGGGCCAACCACGATTCAGGTAGCCGCAGGGTCAGCGCAATGGCAGATGGGAGATGTGGCGGTTCCTAAGCAACTCGCCAAGAGCCAGAGGGATTGCCGCTTTGAGGATTAATCAAGTCTAAAGCCCCCCCATTGCTGGCAGAACAGCATTCACACTGTGTGAGAGGGAAGATTTGAGAGCAGCCAACAGGCACTCTGAGTTGTGGACCAAAACCCATCTATACTGACCAAAAATATAAATGCAACGTGTAAAGTGTTTCATGAACTGAAATAAATAGTCCCAGAACTTTTCCATACACAAAAAAAAAAAAATTATCTCAGATTTTGTGCACATATTTGTTTACATCCTTGTTAGTTAGCATTTGTCCTTCACCAAGATAATCCATCTACCTGACAGGTGTGGCATATCAAGAAGCTGATTAAACAGCATGATCACTACACAGGTGCACCTTGTGCTGGGGGACAATAACAGGCTACTCTAAAACGTGCAGTTTTCTCACACAACAGAATCATTATTATTATTTATATTTATTTAACCTTTATTTAACTAGGCAAGTCAGTAAAGAACAAATTCTTATCTACAATGACGGCCTACCAAAAGGCATAAGGACTGCTGCGGGGCCGGGGCCTGGGATTAAAAATGAAAAAATGTAATATAAATATAGGATAAAACACTCATCACAACAAGAGAGACAACACTACATAAAGAGAGACCTAAGACAACAACATAGCAAGGCAGCAGCACATGACAACACAGCATATAGCAACATGACATGACAACAACATGGTAGCAACACAACATGGCAGCAACACAACATGGTAGGAGCACAAAACATGGTACAAGTATTATTGGGCACAGAGGGCAATACGGTAGAGACAACAATACATCACGCACACCAGCCACAACTGTCAGTAAGAGTGTCCATGATTGAGTCTTTGAATGAAGAGATTGAGATAAAACTGTCCTGTTTGAGTGTTTGTTGCAGCTCGTTCTAGTCGCTACCTGCAGCAAACTGAAAAGAGGAGCGACCCAGGGATGTGTGTGCTTTGGGGACCTTTTAACAGAACGTGACTGTCAGAATGGGTGTTGTATGTGGAGGATGGGGGCTGCAGTAGATATCTCAGATAGGGGGAGTGAGGCCTAAGAGGGTTTTAAAAATAAGCATCACCCAGTCGGTCTTGCAACGTGTATACAGAGAAGACCATTTTACAGAGGAGTGTAGAGTGCAGTGATGTGTCCTATAAGGAGCATTGGCGGCAAATCTGTTGGCCGAATGGTAAAGAACACCTAGCCCCTCGAGCACTCTTACCTGCTGATCTATAAATTCCGTCTCCATAATCTAGCATGGGTAGGATGGTCATCTGAATCAGGTTTAGTTTGGCAGCCGGGGTGAAAGAGGTAGTGATTATGATAGAGGAAACCAAGTCTAGATTTAACTTTAGCCTGCAGCTTTGATATGTGCTGAGAGAAGGACAGTGTACCGTCTAGCTACTCTCCCAAGTACTTGTGTGAGGTGACTACCTCAAGCTCTAAATCCTCACAGGTAGTAATCACACCAGTGGGAAGAGGGGCATTCTTCTTACCAAACCACATTACCTTTGTTTTGGATATGTTCAGAACAAGGTCAAGGGCAGAGAAAGCTTGTTGGACACCAAGAAAGCTTTGTTGAAGAATGTTTAACACAAAATCCATGGAGGGGCCATCTGAACATAAGACTGTATCATCTGCATATAAATGGAGGAGAGAGCGTCCTACTGCCTGAGCTATGTTGTTGATGTAAATTGAGAAGAGCGTGGGGCCTAGGATCGAGCCTTGGTTTACTCCCTTGGGGACAATAGCAGATTTTCTGACTTTATACACTGCACTCTTTGAGAGATGTAGTTAGCAAACCAGGCCAAAGACCCCTCAGAGACAATACTCCTTAGCCAGACCAGAATAATGGAATAGTCTACCGTATCAAAAACTTGGCCAAGTCAATAAAAATAGCAACACAACATTGCTTAGAATCAAGGGCAATGGTGACATCATGAGGACCTTTAAGGTTGCAGTGACACATCTGAGTGGAAACCAGAGTGCATACCAGAGAGAATACTATAGACATCAAGAAAACCAGTCAGTTGATTACTGTCGAGTTTTTGCAACACACAATAGAAATAGGCCTATAACAGTTAGGATCAGCTTGATCTCCCCCTTTAACCTCTAGTAACTCCCCATCCCGTGTCCGGGAGCGTAATCATCGACTGACACCTATTAGCATAACGCAACGGACATAAATATTCCTATTCCTAGAAAATATTCCGATTTCACAAGTGAAATATAGTGAGACACAGCTTAGCCTTTTGTTAATCACCCTGTCATCTCAGATTTTCAAAATATGCTTTACAGCCAAAGCTAGACAAGCATTTGTGTAAGTGTATCGATAGCCTAGCATAGCATTTTGTCCAGCTAGCAGCAGGTAACTTGGTCACGGAAATCAGAAAAGCAATCAAATTAAATCATTTACCTTTGATGAGCATCAGATGTTTTTACTCACGAGACTCCCAGTTAGATAGCCAATGTTCCTTTTTTCCAAAAATATTATTTTTGTAGGCGAAATAGCTTCGTTTGTTCTTCACGTTTGGCTGAGAAATTGCCCGGAAATTGCAGTCACGAAAACGCCAAAAAATATTCAAAATTAGCTCCATAATATCGACAGAAACATGACAAACGTTGTTTATAATCAATCCTCAAGATGTTTTTCATATATCTATTCGGTAATATATCCACTGGGATAATTGTTTTTTCAGTAGGACCGATTGGAATAATGGCTACCTCTGTATTTTACTCGAGAATCACTCTGAGATCCATCAGCTGACCACTTGCGCAATGTAGCCGCTTACGGGTATTCTTCAACATAAATGCGTAAAACTACGTCAGAATGCTGTAGACACCTTGGGGAATACGGAAAAAAAGTAATCTGGTTGATAGCCCATTCACTGCTCAATAGGGACGCATTGGAACGGAGAGCTTTCAAAAGATGAGTCACTTCCGGATTGGATTTTTCTCAGGCTTTCGCCTGCAATATCAGTGCTGTTATACTCACAGACAATATTTTTACAGTTTTGGAAACTTTAGAGTGTTTTCTATCCCAAGCTGTCAATTATATGCATATTCTAGCATCTTGTCCTGACAAAATATCCCGTTTACTACGGGAATGTTATTTTTCCAAAAATGAAAATACTGCCCCCTAGTCATAAAGGACGAACCGTGACTGCCTTCCAAGCAATGGGAACCTTCCCAGAGAGGAGAGACAGATTAAAAAGGTCAGGGATATGCTTGGTGGTGATCAGGGCAGCAACCTTGAAGAAGAATGCCACAGATGTCTCAAGTTTTGAAGGAGCATGCAATTGGCATGCTGACTGCAGGAATGTCCACCAGAGTTGTTGCTAGAGAATTTGATGTTGATTTTTCTCAATTCTAAAGGCACTCGCACATCTGAGGTATCTTTGTTGCAGGTCCATGGTAATGTCAGATGACGCGTCGCCACTGCAAATCGTTGCAGCTCTGAAGTTCACAAACCATGTTATTCAATTGAAAATGTTGGCTAGATATTTCAACTCTGTATGGCAAGCGTGAATGTCTGACTGAAATCGTTCATGAGGCTGTAGCTACAGCTCGTAGCTACTTTAAATCTAATCACATCATCACATTGTTTTAGCGACACAGCGTGGTATCGAGACTTCTCACGACCAAGTCAAGAACCTTGTAGTGTGTGACCCCCGTCTGTGACACAAAAAAACTACATGAAAGATGGTAGTTTTAATGTGAGAGGCTCAGCGAATTGAGGATTGTGAAAGTTGTGTACTGTACACCCAGCTTTAATTGGAGTTTGGTCTCTCACGCTCCCTCTCTGTCCCTCTCCCCTCTCCCTCTTCTCTGTCCCTGGATATCAGCTGATCTGGAGCATTGATCGCAATAGTTTTCCATTTTTGATTTTCTATTAGTTTACAACTCTAAACTTCTAAACTTTGCGAAAAGGGAATGGGGACAATATCAAATAAGGAACTTGGCATTCTCTCGCCCTCGGCTGCAGGCCTGCTCCTGCCCATGCCAACACAGTGCTGGGAACTGAGGTACTGAGGTGAGCACTTTCTCAGTGATGGATCTCGCATAGCTGGTCATTTGTGCTCAGTTTGAATAGGTACAATCTTAGTTACAACACCTGTTTCATTACCTCTCTCTTTCACACACAGACACACACGATAGTTTCGAGTTTTGGGAAGCTTACAATTTGTCCTACCATTTCTATCAATCTACATGCCAGTTACAATTTTCATTTTTTGTGGAACAGTTTCATCGCGGACAACTTTAGCATTTTAGCTAATTAGCAACTTTCCAACTACTTAGACCTCTTATTTCTTAAATAAAATGAAGACGCTTGAAATTAATTATGCCTATTCGGAGTAGTAGTAGCAAGCTATCAAAATCGACCTCCGGTCCTCCTTCTCATTTTGGCGCTCTCATTCTCAAACTGAACAGACCATAGGCTATAGGCCTGTCCATGCACGAGTTGCCTAATCAAAAACATTTTTGGAAGAAACATTTGACTCTTCTCCTGAACTGCCAGTGTAGCCCTAGACAGTGCAGCCATTGGTTAAGCAGCACACACAAACATTTTTGATCAGCAAGAGCTGGGCAGTCCGGGGCTCAGGGTTGGAATATCAATTGCAGTGTGTAATGCAGCCTAGTCTTATATACACCATCGCTATCTTAGAAATATAACTTTGCACTATGCTTCTCCGAGCATGCACTTCATAGCCTATAGCCTATAGGCTATGGATCATTGAGACCACATTAAAGAGTAGGGGTGTGCCGACATGGCCATACTTGTATACATAAATTGATGATACTCCTGATCGGGAAAACATGTGTTTTGATATGTCTAAAATACCTCTCTGCACGTTTTCACTGCAAAAAAGCTTCAGATTAGGAGCAGCACGCAGATGGGGGTGTGTGTGCATCTGTGTCCTCAACTTGCAGCAGCAGCAGCCAAAGTTGCTGTCACTCAGTCAGAATGTGCATCAGCGTTTCATATTCTTTCCTTTCCCTTCCTCTGCTTGTTAGAAATGATGCACATTGATAGCTTGATAGCAAACGTCCTCGCCATGTGATTTATCATAGTAGCAGGCAGCAGCAATTTCAATGATCAGACTGCACGAGGAAAAGTGATCAGGTGAAATTATGAAGCGAGCAGACAGAGAAGTACAGATTCATCTATCCAATCAAAGCAGCAGGATCAATGTACAGCCCGCCCTTCTCTTTACGGACAGGCAAGCTAGCCAGTTGAGTTATTTAGACCATGTATCGCCTCATATATGATTGACTGACATGAGAGAGATGCGTTCTGGCACCTGAAAATATATATTTTTTCTAATCACAGATAATTGCAAAGAATACTTGGATCATAATCTTATTCAGAAAATGTCCCATATCCCTTACCATGCTCATTTTCTCCGACTACTCGCCACACCCCTACTACATAGCCAGTGGTGGAAAAAGTACCCAATTGTCATACTTGAGTAAAAGTAAAGATACCTTAATAGAAAATGACTCAAATAAAAGGGATAGTCACCCAGTAAAATACTACTTGAGTAAAAGTCCAACATTATTTGGTATCAAAAGTAGAAGTATAAATAATTTCAAATTCCTTATATTAAGAAAATCAGATGGCACAATGTTCTTGTTTTTCTTTTATTTATTGATAGCCAGGGGCACACTCCAACACATTTACAAACAAAGCATTTGTGTTTAGTGACCAAATACTTATTTTCCACCATCATTTGCAAATAAATTCATTAAAAATCCTACAATGTGATTTTCTGGATTTTTTTTCTCATTTTGTATGTCATAGTTGAAGTGTACATATGATGAAAATTACAGGCCTCTCTCATCTTTTTAAGTGGGAGAACTTGCACAATTGGTGGCTGACTAAATACTTTTTTCTGTTTTAAGAAGACTGGAATGTAAATTCTTACATTAGGGAATTATACTGTAGATTAAATTATTATCAGAAGCACAATGTTTAGTTACAGATCATATCAACATAATCAGAACCATAGATACACAGTCGTACGGTAAAGGACTGACTCAAGCAGCAGAGCATGCCATCAGAAATCTACAGATCCTACTGGGTAAATTCTTACATTAGATACTGTGTCAGAAGCACAATGTTTAGTAGCATACAGTAGATACACAGACACACACCACTATCAGAAATCTACAGATCCTAGGGAGATATGTACGTAGCTACGTGAGACACACACCACTAAGAACTCAATTCAGTCCGTAGCGCTAAGATCTGCTCTACATAGCGATAGAAATTTAAAGGCAATGTTCCTGTGTTAGTGGAGATGGCAGTAAACGCTGCCTGCATATGTCAGCTCAATTGGTATCTATCGCACTATAACGCTGAACGTCAGCGATAAGGATGTAATCGAGCCCTGTTGCTGGGATTCAATCAAACATGCTATGTCGACAAGCGGACAAGCGGCCCATTGCATTGACAATGCAGATTTTAAAGGAAATTTACCTGACCTTCGCGAAGCATGCTGCAAATGTCGGCTCAAGAGCTTATCACTTTTTGGGATAGGGGGCAGCATTTTCACTTTTGGATGAAGAGCGTGCCCAGAGTGAACTGCCTCCTACTCTGTAACAGATGCTAATATATGCATATTATTAGTATTGGATAGAAAACACTCTGAAGATTCTAAAACGGTTTGAATTATGTCTGTGAGTATAACATAACTCATATGGCAGGCGAAAACCTGAGAAAAATCCAACCAGGAAGTGGGACATCTGAGGTTTGGAGTTTTTCAAAGCTTGGCCTACCGAGTACACATTGACATATGGATGAGGTTGCACTTCCTAGGGCTTCCACTATGTCTTTAGAAACTGGTTTGAGGATTCTACTATAAAGGAGGGACTCATAAGACCTCTTTGAGTCAGTGGTCTGGCAGAGAGACTTGGTCTCATGACGTGCGCTCCCCTGACAGAGTTACTTTTAGCTCCAGTGCTTTTTCTGAAGAAGGAATTCTCCGGTAGGAACATTATTGATGTTTTATGTTAAAAACATCCTAACGATTGATTCCATACATAGTTTGACATGTTTCTAAAGGACTGTAATGGAACTTTTCACATTTTTGTCTGGATGAAGTGCCTGTGCCTCATGAAGATGGATTACTGGGCTGTACACGCTAACAACAAGTGGCTATTTGGACATAAATGATGGAACTTTATGGAACAAATCAGTCATTTATTGTCGAACTGGGATTCCTGGGAGTGCCTTCTGATGAAGATCATCAAATGTAAGTGAATTTTTATGGTGTTGTTTCTAACTTTGTTGATTCCAAAATGGCGGATATTCCTCTGGCTGTTTTGGGTTCTGAGCGCCGTTCTCAGATTATGCTTTTTCCGTAAAGTTTTTTTGAAATCTGACACAGCGGTTGCATTAAGGAGAAGTCTATCTTTAATTCTGTGAAAAACACTAGTATCTTTTATCAATGTTTATTATGAGTATTTCTGAAAAATCACCGGATGTTTTGGAATCAAAACATTACTGCACGTAAGGCGTCAATGTAAACTGAGATTTTTGAACATAAATATGCACATTATCGAACAAAACATACATGTATTGTGTAACATGATGTCATATGAGTGTCATCTGATGAAGATCATCAAAGGTTAGTGATTCATTTTATCTATATGTCTGCTTTTTGTGACTCCTATCTTTGGCTGGAAAAATGGCTGTGTGTTTTTTCGACTTGGCTGTGATCTAACATAATCATATGTTGTTCTTTATCTGTAAAGCATTTTTTAAATCGGACACGATGGGTAGATTAACAATATGTTTATCTTTTATTTGCTGTATTGGACTTGTTCATGTGTGAAAGTCACATATTACCAAAACATATTTTTTAATTTCGCACACTGCCTTTTCAGCGGAATGTTGTCGAGGTGTTCCGCTAGCGGAACCCCTGCGCTAGAAAGGTTAAAAAGTCAAGTGCAGTGTGTTTGTCGACAATGCGCCTTCGTTTGAATCACAACCTAAGAATCATGGTTGAGCTTTAGTTTCCATGCGGATGGTCTGAGTGGATTTGTCATTGTTTGTTTGTACGGTAGGGATGTTACAAGGATAACATGACAATTCTCCACTTCAGATCTTGAAAGGATATACACAAGTGTGTCATTCCAGAAGAGAAACTAAATGGTTTCTCCTTTGTTATGCAAGTCTCCATCACTGGGTAGAATATTTTCATTTTAATAACATATGAAAATGTAATACAAACTCTATATACCAGAGGACGGTGGCGGCCGTTGTTGATTGTGGGACAAAGTAGGCTATAGACAGGAAACGTGTGGTGCTCTGCTGTAACTCACAAAACTCAAATTTTTTAGGGAATGACTGACGTGGGGAATGACAAAAACAAATGCCTGAGAGGAAGGAAGTGTTTAAAATAGGATTTAGGAGAAGAGGCTGGCTCGTGACTAGGGTCTCCATGGTTGGAGGAAAAAAAGCCAGGAGATACAAAGGAGTAGAAAAAAGACAAAGACACTGGGGGAGGAAACAAGGGGCAGGGGAAGGAAACGAGATTTGAGGGCGGGATAGAGAGGTTCAGTAGTGTATGTGCATTTGTGCGTGCTTATCTTCGTGTGTGTGTGTGTGTGTGTGTGTGTGTGTGTGTGTGTGTGTGTGTGTGTGTGTGTGTGTGTGTGTGTGTGTGTGTGTGTGTGTGTGTGTGTGTGTGTGTGTGTGTGTGTGTGTGTGTGTGTGTGTGTGTGTGTGTGTGTGTGTGTGATGGCAGCTGGTAAAAGAGATCTCTAAAGTAACTGTCTCTTCAAACTGCAAACTGCTCAGATCAAAAACAAATACCCCCTTCACCCCACTTCTTTCCCCAAGTCCTATCGCACCCCTACTTACCACCCAATCAACCCTAAAACTCATAACAGAGCTCCATTTCCTCTGTTGTCCCCATCTCCATCCCTCTGTGAGCTGACAACAACAGAAGTCCACTTGGAAAGTGGGCACGAGGACAACCCTTAGCCCCGTTTGTTTATACCTGGTTCTAACATGAGTCCTTTGTCCTAATCTTGTCCACATTCTGATTGTGCCCACATTTTTAGACAGGTGTAGACAATTAAAAGACGCATTGTGATATGATTGTGATCAGATCTTCCTGACCAATTCTGGAGGTAGTCAGGCACACATTGTGGCTGGATATGTTACAAGTGTAGACAGATCGTCAGTGAAACCATTTAAATCGTTATTATCCGAATCATTGACAGGTGACGCCATTGACTTATGGCATCAACATATGTCTTGTAGATAAGAGGCAGAATCTACCTCACACTCAAAGCTGATTTGTGAAGGTGCTTGAGGCAAAAGGCAGTGTGCTGAGACTTTTTCCTGTTTCATCAATATACACTATATATACAAAAGCATGTGGACACCCCTTCAAATTAGTGGATTTGGCTATTTCAGCCACACCCGTTGCTGATAGGAGTATAAAATCGAGCACACAGCCATGCGATCTCCATAGACAAACAATGGCAGTAGAATGGCCTTACTGAAGAGCTCAGTAACTTTCAACATAGCACTGTCATAGGATGACAGTCACCTCCAACAAGTCACCTCATCAAATTTCTGCAATGCTAGAGCTTCCCCGCTCAACTATAAGTGATGTTATTGTGAAGTGGAAACATCTAGGAGCAACGATGGCTCTGCCGCAAAGTGGTAGGAGACACAAGCTCACAGAACGGAACCGCTGAGTGCTGAAATGCGTAGTGTCTAACAACCGTCTGTCCTCGGTTGCAACACTCACTTCCCAGTTCCAAATTGTTCTGGAAGTACAAGAACTGTTCGTCGGGAGTTTCATGACATGGGTTTCCATGGCAGAGCAGCCACAAAGCTCGCTGCTATTGGATGAATCATGCTTTACCATCTTGCAGTCCAACGGACTAATCTGGGTTTGGAAGATGCCAGGAGAACGCTACCTGCCCCAATGCATAGTGCCAACTTCAAAGTTTGGTGGAGGAGGAATAATGGTCTGGGGCTGTTTTTCATGGTTCGGGCTAGGCCCCTTAGTTCCAGTGAAGGGAAATCTTAACGCTACAGCATACAATGAATGACATTCTAGACGATTCTGTGCTTACAATTTTGTGGCAACAGTTTGGGGAAAGCCCTTTTCTGTTTCAGCATGACAATGCCCCCATGCACAAAGCGAGGTCCATACAGAGATGGTTTGTCGAGATCAGTGTGGAAGAACTTGACTGGCCTGCACAGAGCCCTAACCTCAACTACATCGAACACCGACTGCAAGGAAGGCCTAATCAGTCAGCATCAGTGCCCGACCTCACTATGCTCTTGTGGCTGAATGGACGTATGTCCCCGCAGCAATGTTCCAACATCTAGTGCCAATGATTTTGGAATTAGATGTTCCACATACTTTTCCACATGCCTTAAAATTAATAAATATTTTTTTGAATTAATATCTGTCCTAAACATAAAGGGAGGGACCAGGATATCTGATCACAACAGGGACACAGTGCATGGATAAGAGACACATTCTATTACCATGTGTAGCTGCAACGTTTACAATGTGGGCATCATAAGAATGTGGATAAGATCAGGATGAAGGACACATGTTAGTCCCAGATATAAAGGAGGCTCTTGATTGTTTCAGGGCTTATCTTGCTGTTTGACGTTTATTGGGATGAGTCCTGTCCTTGAGGCAGAACTGAGTATTTGTGTGTGCATATCTGCACGAGTGTGCACACATATGTGCGTGTTTGTGTGTGTGCATATTCAAGTGCTTGTGTTTGAAAAACAGATGGCAGCTGGTGGAGAAATACTCAATAGAAAAGGACTCAAGTAAAAGTGAAAGTTACCCAGTAAAATACTACTTCAGTAAAAGTCTAAAAGTATTTGGTTTAAAATATACTTATGTATCAAAGTATGTGTAGCCTTTCCTGCAGACAAATTACCAAATCACCCTCTAGTTTCCTTATTGGTCTAATGATAAATTATTTTTCATAATTTCTAAATTAATAAAACAATCTGAAAATCTGGTGTTTTTATATCAAACGGTTTTGTTATATTTTAGTCACCCGTGATTTATATAAAGTGTAATATTAGGATGAAACCTCAAAATTGAATACATTTCAACACTACTACATATGACATGGTACAAGTGTTAGCTGTAATGCTGACTGATGCTGTTACGCTGCTGTTTGCATAGTAACGTTACTCAGCTGAATGCTTGTTATTTGTAACATGTTAGCTAAAAAGACTGGTACTCAGGCTAGACAAATACCATCCATCATTTGTTTGCCCTAGAAAATACGCAATAGACTTCAGAACAGGCATGTTGTTTTAGCACTAGTAGCAAACAAAGCCCCCAAATGCTAGTTAGCTAGTGCTAACTAACTTAGCCCTTGATCATGGCTTCCAGTTCTGTTACAGTTAAGGCAGAATGCCGCTCGGGCCTGAGTTATTGAGAGCAAGTACAAACCCAAACGACATGTCTGTTCTCATAAAAGTAGTGAGCTACCTAACTTGCAAATCTGGGTTAGTTATCAATATGTTTGTCAGAGTTGAAATTCATTGGCTAGCTAGCATTATCAAGCAGGGGTCTTCTTAAATCAAAAATCAAATCAAACTTTATTTGTCACGTGCGCCGAATACAACAAGTGTAGACCTTACAAGAGATGCTTACTTTACAAGCCTTTAACCAACAGTGCAGCTCAAGAAGAGTTAGCAAATAAACTAAAGTAAAAAAATAATAAAAAGTAACACAATAACAAAACAATAACGAGGCTATACACAGTGGCAAGAAAAAGTATGTGAACCCCTTGGAATTATCTGAATTTCTGCATATATTGGTCATTAAATTTGATCTGATCTTCATCTAAGTCACAACAATAGACAAACACAGTCTGCATAAACGAACAACACACAAACAATTATATGTTTTCATGGCTTTATTGAACACACCATGTAAACATTCACAGTGTAGGGTGGAAAAGTATGTGAACCTTTGCATTTAATAACTTGTTGACCCTCCTTTGGCAGCAATAAACTCAACCAAATGTTTTCTGTAGTTACGGATCAGACCTTCACAGCGGTCAGGAGGAATTTTGGACCATTCTTCTTTACAAAACTGTTTCAGTTCAACAATATTCTTAAAATGTCTGGTGTGAACCGCTCTCGAGGTCATGCCACAGCATTTTAAATCAGGTTGAGGTCAGGACCCTGACTGGGCCACTCCAGAAGGCATGTTTT
This sequence comes from Oncorhynchus clarkii lewisi, assembly GCF_045791955.1. NCBI lineage: Eukaryota > Metazoa > Chordata > Actinopteri > Salmoniformes > Salmonidae > Oncorhynchus > Oncorhynchus clarkii. Next base: position 20,946,535 of record NC_092175.1, on the reverse strand, counting down.
CTTCTGTTGAAGCCATTCTGTTGTTGATTTACTTCTGTGTTTTGGGTCGTTGTCCTGTTGCATCACCCAACTTTGGTTGAGCTTCAATTGGCAGACTTACATTCTCCTGCAAAATGTCTTGATAAACTTGGGAATTCATTTTTCTGTCGATGATAGCAAGCTGTCCAGAACCTGAGGCTGCAAAGCAGCCCCAAACCTCGATGCTCCCTCCACCATACTTTACAGTTCACAACTGTCTTGGTGTGTTTGGACCATGATAGATCGTTGGTGATGTGGACACCAAGGAACTTGAAACTCTCGACCCGCTCCACTTTATCCCGTTGATTTTAGTGGGGGCCTGTTTGGCCTGCCTTTTCTTGTTGTCCACGATCAGCTCCTTTGTCTTGCTCACATTGAGGGAGAGGTTGTTGTCCTGGCACCACGCTGCCAGTTCTCTGACCTCCTCCCTATAAGCTGTCTCATCATTGTCAGTGATCAGGCCTACCACGGTTGTGTTTTCAGCAAACTTAATGATGGTGTTGGAGTCATGTTCCGCCACGCAGTCGTGGGTGAACAGGGAGTACAGGAGGGGACTAAGTACACACCCCTGAGGGGCCCCAGTGATGAGGATCAGTGTGGCAGACGTGTTGTTGCCTACCCTTACCACCTGGGGGCATCCCGTCAGGAAGTCCACGATCCAGTTGCAGAGGGTGGTGTTTAGTCCCAAGGTCCTTAGCTTAGTGATGAGCTTTGTGGGCACTATGGTGTTGAAAGCTGAGCTGTAGTCAATGAATAGTATTCTCACATAAGTGTTCCTTTTGTCCAGGTGGAAAAGGGCAGTGTGGAGTGGGATTGAGATTGCTTCATCTGTGGATCTGTTGGGGTGGTATGCGAATTGGAGTGTGTCTAGGGTATCCAGGAGGATGCTGTTGATGTGAGCCATGACCAGCCTTACAAAGCACTTTAAGGCTACAGACGTGAATGCTACAGGGTAGTAATCATTTAGACAGCTTACCATTACTTTCTTGGGCACAGGGACTATGGTGGTCTGCTTGAAACATGTAGGTATTATATACTCAGTCAGGGAGAGTTTGAAAATGTAATTGAAGACACTTGCGAGTTAGTCAGTGCCTGGTTTTAAATAAGGTGAAATGTTATATAATATTGGCGGGGGGTAGACCACGTTAGGAAGAGGGTGAAAAAAGTAGATCCTAAGTAGAACCAAAGTCTGGGCACCCCTGCGCTAGATGGTTCAGCTGCAAAGTCAAAATTGGAATTGTAAAAATGGATGAAAACAAACATTTGCCTTTGGATCTTAATTGAAGGTGAGGCCATTAGGGTTAGCTATGTGGTTAAGGTTAGGATTAAGGTTAGGGTTAGGTTTAAAATGTGATTTTATTACTTTTTGGTTGTGCCAGCTAGTGACCACCCTGTAGAGCTGCCTCCATAACAAGATCCATGATGAAAAATAAGGGCTTTTGTCTTCAATAAGACAAAAGACCTGTTTATCACTGGTTCTAACATGCGTCCTTTGTCCCGATCAAATCAAAGTTTATTAGTCGTCTACACAGTTTGTAGATGTTATTGAAGGTGCAGCGAAATGCTTTTGATGACAAAGGACGCATGTTAGTCCCAGGTATTAACAAGGCTAAAGCGCTCTTTTTTCCAATTCAATTCAAGTCAATTTTGTTTGTTGTTGATCTCTGCACAACTAAGACAAGATGAGATAATATATACTTTATTGTGCATTGTTCTTTGCAGATCATGGACATAGTATACTTAACTAAGGACTAGAAGGGAATGGCCGCTCTTCCATTGATGTTTATTTTTGGGGTCTATTCGTACACACTGTACAGCAGCATACAGCCAGCAGCATACCACCCTGCATATCACTGCTGGCTTGCTTCTGAAGCTAAGCAGGGCTGGTACTGGTCAGTTTCTGGATGGGAGACAAGATACTGCTGGAAGTGGTGTTGGAGGGCCAGTAGGAGGCACTCTTTCCTCTGGTTTAAAAAAATCTCCCAATGCCCCAGGGCAGTGATTGGGGACACTGCCCTGTGTAGGGTGGTGTCTTTTGGATGGGACGTTAAACGGGTGTCCTGACTCTCTGAGGTCATTAAAGTTCCCATGGCACTTATCGTAGGGGTGTTAACCCCGGTGTCCTGGCTAAATTCCCAATCTGGCCCTCAAACCATCACAGTCATCTAATAATCCCCAGTTTACAATTGGCTCATTCATCCCTCCACTGTAACTATTCCCCAGGTTGTTGCTGCAAATGAGAACGTGTTCTCAGTCAACTTACCTGGTAAAATAAACTGTATGTCCAGGGACACAGGCTATCTTGTCACACTGTGGTGTAGTATGGGAGCTCAGATTGTAGTAGGTACTTGGATATGCATGTGTTTCTGCTCCAGCTAATGTTTTGTATTAGCAACACTTACCAAAGGTGAAGAACGTAGACATACAGATATGTAATACAATTCACAGCGAATGAAATTTCAGAGACATGATTTATTATTTCACCAGTTGGTTGTTTTATTTATCTTCAGCAATGACACCAAATGTATTTCTATTGTCTTTTTTGCTTGCTATCTTAGGAGTTGGGTTTGAATTGTAAACAGTGAAAATGATCAAATACATTTCATAAACTTCATAAACTCCTGACAAGCATTGTATGACCAGGAAAGGGTGGACCTTCCTCATTTTTAATAACAATACATGTCATCTTATAGCTTTGAGTCTCTCATATTTACATAGATACAGCCAGGTTCCAGCTCGACGCAAGTGAAACCTATTGTTTTCTTGTTTTTTCTTTGTTTTCTTAAAGAATTATATGTACATCCTTAACCCCTAGCTGCCTGCTGCCAGGGTACACAGTTAGAATGACTTGTTTAATTCATGTATCTCTTCTTGTTTATTTACTTAAACTGTAAATCAACCTTATAGCTGAATTTTGCAACATGACTCTTACAAATAAAGTGTATAATACAGAGATCAAGCCATTGTCTTTCCAATCAAAATTGAAACTTATCCCCCCAAAAAAGGAAAATAAACAATAACATATTGCACTTAAAGTCAGGACAGCGGTGGACCTATTTCATGGTTAGGGGGAAGGAGCGCTTTTAGCTGAGTGCAATGGGTGAAGCATCCGGCAAGGTATCTAAATAAATAGGCAAACCTTTGTACAGGTGAAGCACTTTTTTCTTTTTTATGTCTATGAAAAGAGCATCCTCCCAACAGTATTGCTCAGTATACCTATGGAGTGCAGGTTTGAACCTAAAACAATTTTAAAAAGAAAACCATTGTATGTGTAAAAACGAAAATGAAAAAACAAGCTTGGAAGCTTCATAGTCAAGTGCCTTAATGTCCTGAGAATGCTGCCTTGTTCAGTCCAGGTGGAGCTACAATGAATTGCTCATTTTTTTCGACAGTCTTTGGAGACAGGCAACAAGTCTTTTTTTCCCCCCAATATGTTTTCGAGTGAGTGGCACATTTCTGCTTTTCTGCAGTTTTGGTCCGTTCCATTGTTGATATTTGTATTTTCTCCATCTTTCTCTCTCTCTCTCTGTCTCTGTGTCTTTTACCGTATTCTTTAGATGAATGCGACCAGGTGGGACCCTGTGAGAGGGTGCTGAACAGAACAGATGCCGACTGTGCTTGAAAGAGGTGTGTACGCCGTGAATTGGAGAACATGACAACAGAAAAAAGCTAAAAAAAAAACGTATTTTCATTCAGACATTGATCCAGCAACCCAATTTCTCCTTTTTCTCGCAAGTCCATTTGAAAATGGTCATGAAAGCTTTGAGACATGGAAAAACTAGGACAAAACAAACCTCTGTGTCGTACCAACAGGCTCCAAAGGAGGAGGAGGAGGATAGGGGGTGTAAAAAAAAACACAGTACTGGACTGTCTTCATGTCTGCAGAGGTTTCAACCCTTTCTCCAGTACATCCGGAAGATAACTTAAATATGGACACACTAACATATGTCATTATGAACGACAGACAGTGATCAATGAGAGTGATCCGAGAAACCCTTGGACAAGCCCTCACATGACGGTGACCAGCTGTCCTGACTGGGCTCTCTATCCGCCCTCCATCAGCCTGTTGTCATCGTCGTTGTGTACACAACACCCCCCTCAGTGCCACGGCCTAGTTCGCCGTCTTTCTCACACCCAACTCATGACGGGACAGGATGAAGGCAGAAACAAAACAAAAAGGCGAACATGAAAAAAATCTACCTCCCCCTGCTTTCAAGTCTCTGCCTTCTCTCTTTCGTCGTCGTCTCTCACTTTCTATCTTGATCTCTGCGTGTTTACGACGATGAGGAGGTGGACGTGGTGCTGGCCTTCTTCTGGTTGACTAAGTCCATGTAGAGCTCTGAGCGGAGGAAACGAGGGTACGAGTCCTTCTCCATCAGGCCGTATATCCTGCGCTGGGCCAGGTCGAAGCAGGAACGCGTCACATTCTGAAGGTTGTCCTTAGTGTGCTCTCGAGTGTACGAGTCCAAGTTCACCTGAGAGAGGGAACCAGGGAGGGGGAAAAAGGAAGAGACAGAGTACCAGGTTAGTTTCAGTGCTACCAGAAACTGGTTCAAGCTGTTGGGGCTGATTTTTGACTTGAAGTTTCCACTCGGATCTCCAGGTTTGAAACAAAAAGGGAGAGGGGAAAAGTGAGGGAGTCTATTTGGTGCATGTCAGGTGGCCAAAGAAAGCCTGTTTGTCAGGCATGATCTCACATCCTCTCCAGCTCACTTGTTCCTTTGTGGGAGCACCTTCTGACAGGATTACACATTCATCAACCTAACATATTTAGTTTAGGGAACAATGGTGCGGGGGCCAGCCAAAATCCCTGCTTTTTCAATTTATAGCAGGAACAAGTTATTTTCTAGTTTCTGTTAGGAGCGGATTATACATTTCAGTCATGAGTGAGGTTGAGGTAAGCAAGTGGAGAGCTCGTTTAGGTATAAAAAGGGGACATTACAGTTGAAGGGTATTTTCCATCATCCCTTGTCTGTATGTGTATGGGGATTGCTGCTCACCTCTTTACAAGACTGGATGGCAATGTATTCAGCAAAGACTTTCTTGGCTTTGGACGCTATCTTGGATTGCGACTTAATCTTCTTGTAATCCTCGCACGCCAACCAGAATTCCAGATTCTCCTCGCTGAATTCTGTGCGCAGGAAAGCTCTGAACGCTGCCAGGCCATCTGAAGGGAAGAAGGCAGGAGGGAAGGAAACAGAGAGGTGTGGGTTAGTGGACGTGACTGGAGAGCCATGGCAACACAGCGTCATCTCTCTCAGCGAGGGAGACTACCTAAATAGCACAGTAGCCCAGTCCATTGAGTCACACTGTTAAAAAGGGGACTAAAGCCAACACCCTCCAAGACACTTCAGTCACCTCCCATAAACAACAACTATGCAGCATCACCTCCCTGACACTACACTCATACTTTTTCCTCTCGTCGACACCGCTCATTGGTATGTCTTTTTTCATCTTGTCTCTGTACAAAGGGGGGGGGTCAGTTTGGTCAGTTTGCTTGTCAACCTATTCCTGTTGCTTTGGCTACTGGGATGGTGTCGTTAATGACTTAAGGAAAAGACATTGGTAGAGTAAGAATAGCAGGAAGCCGAGTCCCACCCTGCCTGGTCGCCAGCACCTTTCTGTTGCTGATTACACTACAGGAGCAGAGAGAGACTTCACTACAGGTCAGCCAGAAGAAATATATAAAGAAAGTAAGAAAAAACATGAAAAAGCAGAAAAAGAGAGGAGGGCAAGTTGGGATCAAAGTCTTGTGCCGCTTGTCTCTCCTCAGTTAGGGATAAATGGTGTAGGCTTGTCTGAGCCCACGTCATCACTGAGAAACAATTGAATGGGGATTTGGAATCGCAGCCCGACAGCGCTCAGACCAAGGATATGAATTATGGAATCATACAAATATAGCAACACTACTCTGACGTCCTCTTTCTCTCAGCCGCCCAGCCCATCCATAATCTGTCCCCTCTCCCCCTACACTAATGCATGGCTCTATTCATCCACCGTGATTAGTGGGAGAGCTGCAGCAGAGTGCCTCCACAGACTGCCCATTCACAGCAAGGGAGCTACAACTCACACACTGAATTCACATTGCATAAGCAACAAGTATGAACATATTTCCTGCCCATACCACCCCCCCCCCCCCCAAAACACATGCGCATTGTTCCTTATTCATTGTTCCTTATTCACGCATTGTTCCTTATTCAATGCAATTGTTCCTCATGCTTCAGTTCAACTTAAACCAGATCCATATGGGAACATATGGCAATCAAACCCAGATGGGTATTAGTCATTTCCTTTTTCCCATTTGGTTTGATTGATCAAATGGACAGAGAGAATAAAGAAGGAAAAGAGTAAGAAGGAAAGTCAGACTTACATTTGTGGGCCAGCAGCTTGTCCAGAGATTCCCCCCATTTGAGTGCCTCCTCCGGGGTGGGCCTGCAAATGAAAACGGAGCGGTTCTTTAGCAAGCCCATCTCTGCCAGGTTTCTCATGGTGTGACCCATCCGAAGCCCTGTGCTCCCCTGTACTGCACTGAACTGGTAAGGAGCGTGGTCCTTTGGTTAGTACTCTGTGGAATTCTATTCCTTTCTTCTTCTTCTCGCTTTCCTTTTTTCCCTCTTTCACACTCGCTGGTGCTCTGGGGCTGTGTGTGAGCGAGCGTGTGTGAATGTGTATGAGTGTGTGTGCGTAAGTATGTCTAACTGGTTCCACTAGATGTCTCACCTTATACTCCCTCTCACTGCAGCTCAGGAGGCAGAGGAGGGGCGGGGACTAAACCAGCCAATGGAGATAGGGTTTGAGGCTGAGGGTCCACCCCCCAACTTTTCTGCCCTCCCCTTTACTCCTTCATTCTCTCTGCTCTCAGATAGAGGATATGCTTCCTCTCCTTCAGCACACCTGGCGGCCTTATTGACATGGCAACAGAGGAATAGGACCCAACCATGTGAATCCAATATAATAACACTATCTGCCCAGACATTTCCATTTTATACTTTATTTCCATTTCTATCAGTTAATGTTGCAACTGACTTTGTGAATGAATTAAATATCCTACTAAATAAATGTCTGCCTAACATACATGCACTATGTTCTTTTGAATATAACAATTAAATACGAAACAATGAAATTCCCAGTTCTGATGCATTGTTGCCAAACACCTCCCTCCCTCCCTCCCTCCGTGGACAAAACACGCCTGTCTCTCTACATCATTGCATAATATAATGCATGACTACATATTCTGACAAGTGGACCTCCTGCTCATTCCGTTACTGTTGCTGAGAGATATTGAATGCATTATGCAACACAATGCACGCTTGAATTGATTTGAAATAATATAGCAGTTGAGTAGATGCAGCTTGAGTTCAAGCACTCGTATTCTAAAGGCGCAATGGCAGCATGCAGACTATACATTAGACTTGTACATTAACCATTTATCTAGGACCAACCAGTTTTGCCAATCAAAACAGCCACATAGCTACAGTATAAATACAGTATAGACATACATGTAACCATGGATATTGATGTGGTCTGACTGGACCTGGATCTGTCTGTTAGCAGAGCTGACCCGTAACTGACCCATCAACATTTCACAACGTTGTAACTCAAAATCAACCGCAAAAACACGTGCATTAAAGATAATAGAGATACACCCCCTAAAACATTCTCGATTTAAATAGGTAGAAAAGGGAGCATAAATAAACTGTAGGACAAAGCTATAACATGTGCCTAACCTATAACAGCTATAACATCCGCCTAACCTATAACAGCTATAACATCCGCCTAACCTATAACAGCTATAACATCCGCCTTAGCTTACGGATCAACCAGGAATCGCTAAACACATCAAGACGTAATTAATCCAATATCCCTTTTCCTTCCTTCCTCCCTTCCTTCCTTCCTTAATTTCTGTCTTTCTCTCTGTGGATTTACAAGCGCTTCTTCATGCTGCCCACTCGTCTGTATGTCTGTCTGTCTGAGCCAAGGCATCACCAGCTGGGGTGAGATCCAAGAAGCGGCCATGTGGACATACACACACACACACACACACACACACACACACACACACACACACACACACACACACACACACACACACACACACACTGACAAACATACACACACATAGTCATACACAAAACACTCACTTTACTGACGACTTCAAGGATTTGTCGAATTTGCCGGGTGGGTTGCTTCCGGGAGACTCATTCCTCCTCCTCAGGAAAGCAAGTCGGTTCTTCATGTCTTTGGCCCTAAGAGATAGAGAAAGAAAGAAAGAAAGAAAGAGAAAGAAAGAAAGAAAGAAAGAAAGAAAGAAAGAAAGAGAAAGAAAGAAAGAAAGGATGGATGAGATAGAGAAGGAGAGACAGATGGGGAGAGACCAAGGGGGGAAAGAGAGACACAGAAAAGGGGGTTGAGTCTTCCAAGTCATGGGAAATAGTTCAACTTTAAAAACAAACTCCAGTGGTTCAAATCAGTTCCATATGCTCAAAACCAGAAAAGGGAAAAAGTGCCAGGGCTGTATACATTTCAGACTTCAGCAGGATATTCAAGTGTAGTAGAGTAGAGTAGTGTCCAGTGGAAGTGACAGTACGAAGACAGATACTATCTCTCCCTCTCCGTTGTCAATGTCTTCTTTCAATCTATCTCTCCTCTTGTTCTACCCCTGGCAGGTCCTTAGGCAGGGAGTGAGTGAATGTGGCAGTGAAGGAGGAGAGACTCACTCCTCATTCCTCCGCGCGATAACACCATTCTCCAGGTGCCTAGAGGGACCCTAAGAGAGGGAGCTAACCCAGGGCTGGGGCCCTTGGGATGGGACACGGGGCATAGCTACACCCTCTCTTCCTCCATCAACCAAAATATACCCACATTACCAATAACACAATGCAACACCCCTTCCCATCTCCTGGAGAGGGCATGCCAACCCAGTCCTCCATGCTATCCCAAATCCCTGGGTGGATGCTAGCGCCTCCCCCTGACCTCACATGCTTCCTCATTGGGACGCGACCCCACATGACTCCCATTTCCTGGTTGATTTCCACTGTGTATTAGCTATTAGCTAAAGCGCCGCTGTCCTAATCGCTGTCAGCTGGCCTAATGTCACCAAAAGCCCCAGTGAGACCACAGGACCCACAAAAGAACCCAGCGTTCCATTTTTGGAGTCTGAAAACACACACACACACACACACACACACACACACACACACACACACACACACACACACACACACACACACACACACACACACACACACACACACAGTAACATTTTATTTGATTTAATTTGACACAAACAGATACACACTAACACGCATACTGTACAAAAGCACACATGCACACACACACACACACATACAGTGTGAAAGGCCCTCTCCCAACACCTGATCATCAAACCCCTGCTTAGTTCCTGGTTCTTATCCACAGCCAGTCTTTGGAACTGAAAGAGCCCCAGTGTCTGTGCTTCAAGGTGGAGAGGCAAAGATGACATCAGTGGTCACTAGAGGGTGTAAAGGGCCTGGTTTGGATGGTGTTGCCAGGCCACCTCTGTGGGTTTTCCAGTCATATTATGATGGGGCGAAAAGCAGTAAACAGGAAGCAACCTGGGCAACTATGTAAGATGACTCCACCACCCATCATCAAGGGCAACCAGGAGCTGAGTAGTTCATTTCTTTCAAGGAGGAAAAAGGGGGGGACTAGGAGTAGATGAGGAACTAGGAGGAATACAAGAAGCCTCTTTCAAGATGTCTGTAAGAGAAGAGGGCAGGGAGAGGAACTTGCCAAACGTGTGAGTTCGAATCTAATTGATGACTAGTAAAACAACATGCCCTCAAGCTGGGGCTGGTTTGTCTCAGAGCCGAGAAAGAAGCCTCTGAAAGTGATTCTGAAGGCCACTGGATAGAGAGCTACAATGTCCTCTCTCCTCTCTTATCTCTTCAGCAGGATGGGAAAGTGAGGAAATATCAGTCGTCACCGTGATCCTCCAGACAGAGAGAGAAGAAATGATTGTACAAAGAAGAAAAAAGACGGCCCACAAAGAATTTGAACAATCGGCTTCTAACATCCTGTACTGATCAGCGTGGATATTTCAGGGCTATCTGCGTGACAGGCTGTGACCATTGGCGTCTATAAACACAATGTGATCTTTAACAAGGCACCATAAAGGGCTATAGGTGATGCATTGGGCTTGATTAGTATTCCACAGTAGGGTTGTATTAAACCATGCTCTATCCAGATGAGGAGCTAACGTTAGTGGAGTAAAATTGGGTTGTTGGTATGGTGAAAAACATTAAAAACATTACACTCAGGCACAGTTTTTCTCCCAACAACCCACATTCACCAGTCTGAAGTGATCATTACCCCAAGTAAAAAGCTGTTTTAGAAAGGCATAAAATCATCATAGAGAAGTGGAATCTACTTGATTGCTCTATTTTTAGCGTCCACGACCATAGTTTGGGTTTCAACTATGTGAGGTTAAAGCCGAATAGGGAAGCTATGCCAATGCATATGAGCAGAGGGACTCGTTTTTTACGAGCCCTGGAAAATATTTGCAAACCTAATGAAACAATTTATTATGCAGGTCTGGTTTCAATACAAGTGGAGTGAACTACGCTGGGCCCAGGCTGGGTGGAAATCTATGACAGGGCTGTGAACACTATGGTCAGAGGACTGGGAGAAGTTGCTGAATATACAACTCAACACTTCCACCTTCTGGTTGGTTCATGATACTACAGGGATATGGTTCTCCATTCCCAACAATTGAACGTCGTAGATGAATGTCTACTAAGGTTGAATTGCTTGGTATAAAAAGATGGTAACAAAGAGTAAATAAATAAAATACGCTATGGTAATGAAAACTGCAGGTAAATGCCATTATGCTTAGCAGACCATCCAACAACCCACACTAAATCAAATCAAATCTGTTGTTCTGCCCCTGAACAGGCAGTTAACCCACTGTTACTAGGCCGTCATTGAAAATAAGAATATGTTCTTAACTGACTTGCCTAGTTAAATAAAGGTAAAATAAAAAACACAAATAATAAACCATCTCAATGTTTCAGTAGTTGATTACCCTACTTCTTTGTGTTTTTTTTATTGTCACATATACCAGATAGGTGCAGTGAAATGTGTTGTTTTACAGGTTCAGCCATAGTAGCATGGCACCCCTGGAGCAAATTAGGGTTAAGTCCCTTACTAAAGGGCACTTCGTCATTGCTCGGGTATTTAAACCAGCAAACTTTCGGGTTACTGGCCAAATTCTCTAACCGTTAGGCTACCTGCCTAATGATGTTTTGTGCCGTGGGTCTATAAGTGTAATTGAGAGCCAAGGACATGTAAGGCAGCTGAAACGCGTCTCAGGCCGAGGCAGTGATAAGGAGGTTACTACGCACATGACAGCTCTCCGGCCACGGCCATCCATCACGTTGCTGCTGTGATTATTAGCTCATACACTGGGCCTGCGCGGCCGTGGGTTACAGTAGAGGCCAGTCTAGGAGCTCAAACTCAGCAGGGTAAAGACACCACACACACACACACACACCCATACAAAAAGCCACAAAGGGCAGGCAGGGGACACATTCCACACGGCTCTGCTACCCAGGCTACCCCGAGTGAAAAAAACAACCTGCTGGGAGAACAAATGGTACTACCGAGAGGCGAAGGTGCAAGATTAGAGGGGACCGATGGAAGGTGAGAAGGGACAGAGTGAGAGAGTGAAAAGATCAAGACAAAATACCTGGACGAGATCTTGTCGCCTAATAAGTGTGTCGCAGTATGACATCTTCCTATTCACCTGGCACTGTGCCCTTAACAACATCTGTATTGTCTTAATATGTTTTCCTCACTCTAACCATCGACCCCTCTCCCACTCCTCATACCCTGGCCGGCTAGCTAATTGCCCAGCCACCAGGAGCAGCAATGTGATTCTGTTCGTCTCTTCATTAAACATAGCCCTAAACCTGACAGGCTAATCTTATATTAGGATAGCCACATCCCTCTCTGGGAGATTAACAAATTAGGATGCACTCTGATTCCATTCATCGCACCCGCTATCAGAAAATACTTCTATCACCTGTCACACTCCCTATCTGCCGGGCTGGTGGTGTGTGTGTGTGCGCATGTCTGTGTGTAGAGGGGGCTGGAGGGTCTTTAGCACCATGATTATCTCAGGTCTCTCCATGTTATTCCCACTTCTCCTGGCTCACATTACCGACAGTAATACCCTCTCTCCAGGCTATTCCTGGTAGTGTGAAACTGGGCCGTGCTCCCAGGGATATCTAGCTAGCTAAGTACTCAGAACTCAAGGGGAGAACTGGGTAGCTGGGGAGATGCAGGTAGACACACTGCAGCTGTATAGTAGATGTACTAAAGTGTGGCTGACTGACTGACAGCCACGGGTGCTGGGGGGGGGGGGCATGTCAACACCAACGTTAAATTACATAGAGAGACAAATAACATTATTGACATTCTAGAAATGTGTTACACCAAAGTAATTACATAGTATAGTATTATATTAAAGAATTATACGTTGAGGTATTACACAGATATAAATGTATAGGAGTATAGGAGCAAGAAAAGATAGAAAATGCTCTTACTGAATAGTCCCACTATAGAATCAGAGAAAACGCATGCCTGTCATCACTCAATGTTTGGGGCATGAAGTCTTGCTCTGAACTACTAGATGTTTCAACCATGTCAGTTAATCAGGCTTGTTAAAACACATCTGCTGTTGCTTCCACATCCCACCTTTCTGTTCTACCCAGTGGCTCTGTTTCCCTTGTGTGTACTGGATCCCGTCTCCACACCTCCAGGCAGCGCCCAACCATTACAGTCAGGATAGAGGGTAGAAGGTTAGGGGGTAGTCCCAGACCCCAAGGTGAACGACTCTAGGGTTGTTTTTGCCCCGTCCGCCACTCTGGCTGTTTGCAGTAGGTTATGTGCCTGGCCCGGCACCGTATACACACATACCTCCCGTGTGTGTGTGTGTGTGTGTGTGTGTGTGTGTGTGTGTGTGTGTGTGTGTGTGTGTGTGTGTGTGTGTGTGTGTGTGTGTGTGTGTGTGTGTGTGTGTGTGTGTGTGTGTGTGTGTGTGTGTGTGTGTGTGTGTGTGTGTGCATGCATACATGCGTGCGTGTGTATGTCTGCATAACACAGTGTAGCTGCACATGTCCCTGTTATTCCCCACTATGGAGACAACATCATTCTCATTGAGCAAGAGACAGTAGGGTCCTCCCATTATTTTCCCACAGACTAAATAGGACAGCCTGATCTCATAGACTAGACATAACATAGTAAATGTAAATATGGGACACTGAAATTAGTAGGATATGTTACGTTTGGAATGGTTACATAGGACAGATGGTTACTTGATGGGAAAATCAAAGTAGGGTGGTATAATGCAAACATCTAGAAACCTAAAAGTTGCGAGTTCGAATCTCATCACGGACAACTTTAGCATTTTAGCTAATTAACAACTTTTCAACTACTTACTACTTTTTAGCAACTTTGCAACTACTTAGCATGTTAGCTAACCCTTCCCCTAATTTTAACCCTTTTAGCTAACACTTCCTCTAATCCTAACCTTAACCCTTTAAACTAACTCCTAAACTTAACCCTAACCCCTAGCCTAGCTAACGTTAGCCAGAAAGCTAATGTTAGCCACCTAGCTAGAATTCGTAACATATCATAAGTTTTGCAAAGTCGTAACATATAATATGATTTGCAAATTTGCAACATATTGTACGTTTTTCAAATTCGGAACATACAATATTCAAATTTGAATTTGCAACATATCATACCATATGAAACGTAACATACAGTATCATACTAATTGGAGTGTCTCGGATTTAAGTACAGAATATTATGAAAGGCTCTGAGACCAGGTTGAATAGGAATGTGGGTTTCCAGAGTAATTCCATGGGATCGGGGTGGGCTATGTTTAAAAACAGAGCAGGCAAACACACTGAGACATAAATCTGTACTTTTCAGGAGCGCCTGAATCTGAATTCCAATACAGTAGTACATTATTTTCTAACCAAGGAAAATGCTGAAAATAGGAATTGTCCTACAATGTTCAGTACATATAAATCAACACCAAACTAAGCCATCTAACTCATTTAAATGCCCATTCTCAACATTACTCACCTTACCAACCACAGAGACCACTTAAGAAATCCAGGCCGATTATTAAAAGACAAGGCCAATCTCTAGATACAAGTGTCCTCAAAATAGATTTAACCACACGTGAGACCTCTCACCCAGCAGCTGGCAAATGAGATTCAGGAGAGAGGTCAGCTAGCCTCCTAACAGCTTTTGAGTAGTATCCCTCAGAGCCTAAAACGTCACCTTCCTTCCCTCTCTCCCTCCTTCCCTCTCTCTCTCTCTCTCCCTCCTTCCCTCTCTCCCTCTCTCTCTCTCTCCCTCCCTCCTTCCCTCTCTCTCCTTCCTTCCTTCCCTCTCTCTCTCTCTCCCTCCTTCCCTCTCCCTATTTATTCTAAAAGCAGCAGAGAGCACACACACACAGAGTATAACACCCATGGGTTCTAACTTACCTTTCCAGGTACTTCTCTGAAAAGTCGACCATAGCGGGGAACATTGGCTCAAGTCTTTAGGGTCCTGCGTGTAGTCCTGTGTGTATAGGTCCTATATGTGTAGTGTATGTGTGTGTGTATGTGTGTGTATGTGCTCAGGGCAAGGGTAATTCAGTTGTCACATTCCTCTAACCCGGGAGAGGCTCCTCTGTGGCTTTATATAGTCTGGGAGCCAGGAGAGGCGGGCCCAGGGCTCACCCAATCACAAGGCTCTATTCTGAGAGGATGGAGCTGCATTGTCTGAGCCTGGGTAATCTTGGTTAACCCAGAACTAAAGTCTCACGTAATTGGTCAGATGATGTAGTCTGTCAATGAGAGATTAGAGCCCGGACTGGATTTGATGGGGTAGTAAATGCTTTAATTTTACAACTACACTCCTCTATATATTTATTTGGACAGTGAAGCTAAAAAAAAATGTACTGTTCTCTATACTCCAGCCTTTGGGATTTTAGAACAAATATTTTATATGAGGCAGCAGTACAGAATGTCACATTTCATTTTCATACATATCTGTTTTACCATTTGGAAATGATTGCATTTTATGTATCTAGTCCACCAATATGAAGGTGTCATAAATATTTGGAAAAATCACTTAGACACTCTTAGGAGTAAAGGAACCTCGAGGAACATTTTGGGGTTCAAAAGATTGCCCCTGTGGTCAAATAGGTTCCTCGATGAATCCCTCTGAAAAGATTATTAGAAGAACCCCTGTGCCATGATGCCTATCTTTTCATAAAAGCACCACAGATTAATCCTTATACGCTGATACTGTACTGCCAGTGTAAAGGTTAAAACAGTAACCTTTTTGTGATGGGTTTGAAATTTGAGCCTTTTTAACAACATATTGTAGCAGCGGCAGCCTATCAGAAGATTAGAGGTGGGGCTTATTGGAGATGTGGCTGTCAGATAATTATTTTTGGCCACTTGTGAGAGTAAATGTCATTCCTGTTCATGATATGAAGTTTGTACACTACAAATACACATTTTCCTTGAATATTTATGCATATTACATATAATATTAACATTCCTGATTACGTAAACTGGTAGCTATTCCCAATATTGGCATTTGCAAAGGCTATTGAGGAAGTTATACACCTCTGTCAGCCTCATCGAAGCTACAAAACTGTCAGTGTTCAGCCTTAACATGTGAAAACAGTGCAACAGAACAGACTAACAGGAATTACATTTACTCGCACAGGTGGCCTAAAATGATGCCACACACCTCCTAAGCCATGCCAACCCACCCTGGCTCTTTTCAAAACAAACAGCCCAACTAAGTGACCCAATGCCTGCAACCCAGCAGTTGGGTCATTCAAACAACCAAGCAGTTTTAAGAGTGTAGGCTAGGTTGGAGATACTGCAGCTCGCTAGCGACCTAAGCCAAAGACTAATAATGAACATCATAAACAAACGTCATTACCATCACAATACATTATTCGGAATTTAAAAACGGAAGGCTACAGTCATATAATGGAATTGGCTTGAACACCAATGTTACAGTGCCTTGCGAAAGTATTCGGCCCCCTTGAACTTTGCGACCTTTTGCCACATTTCAGGCTTCAAACATAAAGATATAAAACTGTATTTTTTTGTGAAGAATCAACAACAAGTGGGACACAATCATGAAGTGGAACGACATTTATTAGATATTTCACACTTATTTAACAAATCAAAAACTGAAAAATTGGGCGTGCAAAATTATTCAGCCCCCTTAAGTTAATACTTTGTAGCGCCACCTTTTGCTGCGATTACAGCTGTAAGTCGCTTGGGGTATGTCTCTATCAGTTTTGCACATCGAGAGACTGAAATTTTTTCCCATTCCTCCTTGCAAAACAGCTCGAGCTCAGTGAGGTTGGATGGAGAGCATTTGTGAACAGCAGTTTTCAGTTCTTTCCACAGATTCTCGATTGGATTCAGGTCTGGACTTTGACTTGGCCATTCTAACACCTGGATATGTTTATTTTTGAACCATTCCATTGTAGATTTTGCTTTATGTTTTGGATCATTATCTTGTTGGAAGACAAATCTCCGTCCCAGTCTCAGGTCTTTTGCAGACTCCATCAGGTTTTCTTCCAGAATAGTCCTGTATTTGGCTCCATCCATCTTCCCATCAATTTTAACCATCTTCCCTGTCCCTGCTGGAGAAAAGCAGGCCCAAACCATGATGCTGCCACCACCATGTTTGGCAGTGGGGATGGTGTGTTCAGCTGTGTTGCTTTTACGCCAAACATAACGTTTTGCATTGTTGCCAAAAAGTTCAATTTTGGTTTCATCTGACCAGAGCACCTTCTTCCACATGTTTGGTGTGTCTCCCAGGTGGCTTGTGGCAAACTTTAAATGACACTTTTTATGGATATCTTTAAGAAATGGCTTTCTTCTTGCCACTCTTCCATAAAGGCCAGATTTGTGCAATATACGACTGATTGTTGTCCTATGGACAGAGTCTCCCAGCTCAGCTGTAGATCTCTGCAGTTCATCCAGAGTGATCATGGGCCTCTTGGCTGCATCTCTGATCAGTTTTCTCCTTGTATGAGCTGAAAGTTTAGAGGGACGGCCAGGTCTTGGTAGATTTGCAGTGGTCTGATACTCCTTCCATTTCAATATTATCGCTTGCACAGTGCTCCTTGGGATGTTTAAAGCTTGGGAAATCTTTTTGTATCCAAATCCGGCTTTAAACTTCTTCACAACAGTATCTCGGATCTGCCTGGTGTGTTCCTTGTTCTTCATGATGCTCTCTGCGCTTTTAACGGACCTCTGAGACTATCACAGTGCAGGTGCATTTATACGGAGACTTGATTACACACAGGTGGATTGTATTTATCATCATTAGTCATTTAGGTCAACATTGGATCATTCAGAGATCCTCACTGAACTTCTGGAGAGAGTTTGCTGCACTGAAAGTAAAGGGGCTGAATAATTTTGCACGCCCAATTTTTCAGTTTTTGATTTGTTAAAAAAGTTTGAAATATCCAATAAATGTCGTTCCACTTCATGATTGTGTCCCACTTGTTGTTGATTCTTCACAAAAAAATACAGTTTTATATCTTTATGTTTGATGCCTGAAATGTGGCAAAAGGTCGCAAAGTTCAAGGGGGCCGAATACTTTCACAAGGCACTGTATATATTATTCGACATTGGTATTAAAATTGCACCAACATAGGAATGGGTCAAAGTTACTAGCCACATATTCTCCTCTTCTTCTGTCTGGTAGGGCAACAAATCCAACAGTGAAATAAATTGAAATTGCTATGCACGCGGAGTCCCTTTTGTTGTAAATAAGAATAGAATATGATTCTAAACACTTCTACATTAATGTGGATGCTACCATGATTGTAGATAATCCTGAATGAATTGTGAACAATGATGTGTGAGAAAGTTACAGATTCACAAAGATCATGGGGGTATGATATTTATGCATCTGTAAATCTTGCAATAAAAGTGACTCCAAAATGACACAATACATTATTTACCATTCATTTCTATTGGGCACAAAATAATCCTAAACACAACCATAACAAACTGCAAATGCATCCAACAAGTTTGTAGTGGCACAGGCTTGATGTCATCTTTGACTGCTAGGAATATGGGACTGAATACTAGACTTTTTAGTAAATATAATACACTATAAGTGAATTTGTCCAAATACTAGATACATAAAGTACTTTCATTTCTAAACGGTAAAACAGATATGAAAATATCCTCCAATAAAAAGGTGACATTCTGTACTGTCGCCTTCATATAAAACATTTGATCTCAAATCCAAAATGCTGGAGTATAGAGCCAAATGTAACGGTTTAGAGTCCCTGTCCAAATAAATACATAGGGGAGTGTGTAACAAATCGCAACCTTACTTACAAGCCCTTAACCAACAATTCAGTTCAAGAAATAGAGTTAAGAAAATATTTACTAAATAAAGTATTAAAAAATAAAATAAAAAGTAACACAATAAAATAACAATAACGAGGTTATATACAGGGGGTACCGGTACCGAGTCAATGTGTTTGTCGAGGTCATTTGTACATGTAGGTAGGAGTAAAGTGACTATGCATAGATAGTAAACAGCGAGGAGCAGCAATCTATGTAAATAGTCCGGGTGGCCATTTGATTATAAATTACTGTTACTAGCTACTACTGTTACATCTACACCTGTTATTACCTCTGCAACAACAAGTAGTGAACCCTAAAACTAGACAATTACAACTGCTGCAATAACTTCTATTGACCTAACCTTGTAGAGCTATGACTACTACTTCAGCTATATGACAACTATAATCACTATCACAACTAGTAGAAAATCCCAAATACATTCACCACATTTCATCTTTCCTGTCATGTAGCAAAACAACAGGTGGATATTATTCTAGCACGTCTGGGGTAATGTTATCCTTTCGTCTGGGGTGTGTGTGTGTGTGTGTGTGTGTGTGCATGCGTGCGTGCGTGCTGCATATGTGTGCCTGGCTACAGTACGTGCATGTTGGTATGTGTCTGTGTGTGTGTGTGAGTTTCCCGCCCGGATGTCTGTCAGTGCTGGGGGAGATACAGTAGGTGTGTCGGGATCGTTGCCTTGGGGAAGCTCTAACATCTGGCCCCTGTAGCACAGGTGACAATGAACAATGGGAGGGGATCAGAGCGGATATGGACTGCCCAGGGAAGCAGCTGTGCTACATGCAGACAAGCATGGGTAGGGATAGGAGGAGAGGGAGGGAGGCCAGTCTAGTAGCTTGTCTGGATAAAGGGATACAACTTATCTTTCCTCTTACAAACTCCACCTGGAATTCAATCAAATCTGCACTGCAGACACCTGCCAGAAGCTCCGAAACTCTGCACCAACATTGACAACATTTCGACAACAGTTCGGCTGCAATAGACTCTCGCTATAGGCTACCTGAAAACCAGGTGGCACTATTTTGTTGCTAAGAATTTTCCTGCACAGAAATGCAAACTTGTAGTGTATTTATTCAAGGTTTAAAAAGGCTTCTAAAATGTGTAATTTCCACTTTAAAATGTCAGACTTGATTTGCCCTAACAAAAATTGGATCAATCCCAACAAAAAAAGTTAACTAATTATAATCCAAATAATAATTCACAATTCCTGTTGTTGCAGGATTATTTTCCTGTTGTAGCAAACTGGCTCAAATGATGAATCTACATCTGTAAGCCAAAATAGCTTGCTCTCTATGACCGGTTAGCTCAGACTCTCAACATTATCATTGTGAAGCCAGTTAGCGCATCAGGCTCAATGGAATCAGGCTTCACAGAGGGGGTATGAAGTAGATTGACTCAATGACCAGTAGAACACTGCTCTCTTTCATTGGGGCTTAACAGGGTCCCCCCCAGGGCGCTGTCCTGTCCTGACCTATCGGGGTTTCTGGGTGGGGGGGGGTTGGGATGGGCACAGTTTGGTTTGAGTAATGACTAGAAAATCACTTTAAGTAGCTGTCCTCATAAATATTAATTGCAAAATGTGAGTAATGACAGCATATTGGGGTTTAAGGTGTACTACTGACCAGCATTCTCGATCAACTGGCACCAGCTACACAACCACCTCAAACCAAACAGCAGTTTTGTAAGGCTATGCCACAGCCACCAGTTAGCCCTGATCCAGGATCATTCAATTAATACGTAGGCAATTAGCAGTTCAACCTTAATACCCATTATAGTATTGGATAGCAGATTATTAAATACCAGTAAACATTGTCGCAATTCTTTTCCTTTCCACAAGGAGCTATTGGTTTAATCCTATTCAGGTCA
Organism: Oncorhynchus clarkii lewisi; assembly: GCF_045791955.1. Taxonomy (NCBI): domain Eukaryota; kingdom Metazoa; phylum Chordata; class Actinopteri; order Salmoniformes; family Salmonidae; genus Oncorhynchus; species Oncorhynchus clarkii. The sequence continues at coordinate 20,926,187 of NC_092175.1, read as the reverse complement.
GGCCAATTTCTGACCGTGAGATACGAACGCACAACTCAAACATGTCCAGTAACATCAATGCACCATTTTTGCAAAACAACCAGTTGCATTCGCATTAAGCCCATATTGCATTATTTTCTCATATGTTGCTTTCCTCCCTACGAACGTAAGTGTAGACGTGTGTTAAACGTAGGGCTTTAGGCCACAGGAATGTGTCTACATCTTCATATCCTGGCCTCCTACATATGTATGGGGGGCCTCGGAGAAGACTGAAGGGTGCATAGTGTACAGACATTGGACTAGTAGGAGGTAATGTAAGATCACTACTAGCAGATAAAGTCTGGGAAGGTTCAAGACACGCACAGAGGCCCAGAGGGATGGGTGAGAGGTATTCACCAAGGAAGAGGGGGAGGAATGAAAGAAAGAGACCGGGAGAAAGGAGGAGCGTGATTTACAAAGACAAGGATTCAAGTTTCAGACAGAACTCAGTCTCCCGGTAAAGTAAAACAATGGAGAGAGTGAAGAGGTTCAAAGAAGAAGGAGGTAAGAAGAGGAAGAGGTCATTCGGGGAAGTAGGACAAAAGATTGGTTCGGTTTACAGCTACATAGTTGAGTAACTTAACAGATGGTCACAGGTTTGAATCAAGTACATTGCAACTTCATCTAGAGCAAGTGCTTAGTCAAAGTTGTATATGTAGCACACACACTAACTCAGGGTTTCAGGGTTTAGATTTTTTGCGCTAGCACTACACAGCTGATTCAACTAATCGTCAAGCGTTGATCATTTGAATCAGCTGTGTAGTGCTAGGGAAAAAAACTAAATGTGCACCTCTTGGGGCCCCGAGGATTAAGTTTGTGAACCACAGCACTAAATCAAATCAAAGTTTATTTGCCACGTGCGCTGAATACAACAGGTGTAGTAGACCTTACAGTGAACTGCTTACTTACAGGCCCTAACCAACAGTGCCATTTTTAAGTAAAAAATAGGTATTAGGTGAACAATAGATAAGGGAATAAAAAAAACTGTAAAAAGAAAAAAGACAGTAGCGAGGCTATATACAGTAGCGAGCCTATATACAGTAGCGAGCCTATATACAGTAGCGAGGCTATATACAGTAGCGAGCCTATATACAGTAGCGAGGCTATATACAGTAGCGAGCCTATATACAGTAGCGAGCCTATATACAGTAGCGAGCCTATATACAGTAGCGAGCCTATATACAGTAGCGAGGCTATATACAGTAGCAAGCCTATATACAGTAGCGAGGCTATATACAGTAGCGAGCCTATATACAGTAGCGAGCCTATATACAGTAGCGAGGCTATATACAGTAGCGAGGCTATATACAGTAGCGAGCCTATATACAGTAGCTCGGCTATATACAGTAGCGAGCCTATATACAGTAGAGAGCCTATATACAGTAGCGAGGCTATATACCGGCACCGGTTAGTCGGGCTAATTGAGGTAGTATGTACATGAATGTATAGTTAAAGTGACTATGCATATATGATAAACAGAGAGTATCAGCAGCATAAAAGACGGGTTGGGGGGGTACCCAATGTAAATAGTCCGGGTAGCTTTTGATGACTTGTTCAGGAGTCTTATTGCTTCAAGGTAAAAACTGTTGAGAAGCCTTTTGATCCTAGACTTGGCGCTCCGGTACCGCCTGCCATGCTGTAGTAGATAGAACGGTCTATGACTGGGGAGGCTGGGGTCTTTGACTATTTTTAGGGCATTCCTCTGACACCACTAACTGTATACATGTCAGATATATAAATGCAAATACCCTCAAGAAAACACTTCCCTATCCAAACAATTCCATTGTAATCCAACCCTTCTACACGTCAATTCCCAGTTTTTATCCTCCCTACTCATGCTTTTGTGAAATGACTCAAAAGCAACAACTTACAGCTACATTCCTCTAACCGACTGCACTGTAACCCACATATGCTTGATGGTGTAAGTGGTTGCATACATGATTATTCCCCACATCTGGTGTGTCACATTTCATTTCCCCGGAGCTCCTTCTCACAGTGAATAGGCTGGGGTTTCAAGCCGGAGAGAGGGTCAGACTCCTGAGATAGCATTCAGAGGTATTGTATCACTGGGGAGATGGATGAGCAGTTAGCTACAAGATATTTGATGTTAGAGCTCTCTCTGTATGTGTGTGTGTGTGTGTGTGTGTGTGTGTGTGTGTGTGTGTGTGTGTGTGTGTGTGTGTGTGTGTGTGTGTGTGTGTGTGTGTGTGTGTGTGTGTGTGTGTGTGTGTGTGTGTGTGTGTGTGTGTGTGTGTGTGTGTGTGTGTGTGTGTGTGTGTCTATGCTAGTCATAGGGCTTCTGGTTATGTGTCCTCATCAGAGTATGAAGATTGGTTGATTAGTGAGTGTTAAGTAGGTGTAGGTATTGCAGACACATATTGGAGTTAGGTCAGTCATGTTTGGCTCATTTGAGGCTAGACAGAAAACTGCTTATGGGAAACCCCTATTAGAGTAGATAGCAACAGATGTCCACTCAACATGTACTGACTGAGTCACACTTAAAGACTTAGTCCAGTGATTTTTTCAATGTTTCTGTTGAAAAGTGATATCCAAAGTATAAATATAGTAAAGTTCACATACAAAAGGGTAAAAAAAAAAAATGTGTTCAAAGTAGTGTTTTTTAGACACAACTGAATACTTAAAGGCATTAAAGGTTGGTCTGATGGTCAAATGTGATGTCATTTCTTGAGGAACAATAGAGGAGCAATAGGGGAACAAAATAGGAAAGGACCTAGATCACCTATTGAGATGTGCCTTTTGTTGAGTAAATTAGATTAAATGAGGTTAAAAGGAGACTGGAGGAAGAGTTTAACGACTTGTGAACAGACACCTTAGTGTCACAGTCTCGCTTACTCACTCGCTCATAGGAGGTGTGGTACATGCCTCTCAACACCTGCACATCAGACCCTCAGCTGTATAAACATACTATCCTGGGGCAATCAAACAGTGGCGGGTGATACCATTGTGAGGGGGGAGTGGTTCATTACAGGTGAACCATCTCATGGCCTAGGGGTGTCACCATTATCTGAATGTAAACTCTTTGTCAAGTAGTGGCTAATATCATTAGCATGTAAAGTTATATACATATATATATATATAACTTTACATGCTAATGATATGAGCCACTACTTGACAAAGAGTTTACATTCAGATAAAGGTGTGTGTATATATATATATATATATATATATATATATATATATATATATATATATATATAACTACAGTAGATATATAGATATATACAGTAGATATATATATATATATATATACACTGTATACACTGTATATATATATATATATATATATATATATATATATTGCATTGTATTAACTTAATGATTATGCTTCAAATGTGGCTGTTGATGCTTTTGTAGATATATATATATATATATATATATATATATATATATATATATATATATATACACTGTATACACTGTATAGGTATATATATATATATATTGCATTGTATTAACTTAATGATTATGCTTCAAATGTGGCTGTTGATAATTCTGATTCAAATGTTCATCATTTGTTGATTTTCTGAATAGCTATCAGCTGTCAGGATGAGCATATATTAAGAGGGTATTGTCCCCTGGCTGCGAATTCTCCGATCATCTTCATGAAATAGTGTGAAGAAGGCTCAATCAACAGCCGTATAATCACTGAGGCTACAACGTCGAAGGAATCCCCTCCTTCACCAAACCAGACCGGGGTTCAGATACTGTATCTGGTATTTCAAATACACAGCCAAAAACAAGTACTTTTATTTGACTATTTGCATGCAGTTGTAAGTTTACATACACCTTAGCCAGATCCATTTAAACTCAGTTTATCACACCTCCTGACATTTAATCCTAGTAAAGATTCCCTGTCTTAAGTCAGTTAGGATCACCACTTTATTTTAAGAATGTGAAATGTCAGAATAATAGTAGAGACAATTATTTATTTCAGCTTTTATTTCTTTCATCACATTCCCAGTGGGTCAGAAGTTTACATACACACAATTAGCATTTGGTAGCATTGCCTTTAAATTGTTTAACTTGAGTCAAATGTTTCGGGTAGACTTCCATAACCTTCCCACAATATGTTGGGTGAATTTTGGCCCATTCCTCCTGACAGAACTGGTGCAACTGAGTCTTTGTAGGCCTCCTTGCTCCCACACGCTTTTTCAGTTCTGCCCACAAATCTTCTATATGATTGAGGTCAGGGCTTTGTGATGGCCACTCCAGTACCTTGACTTTGTTGTCCTTAAGCCATTTTGCCACAACCTTGGAAGTGTGCTTGCGGTCATTGTCCATTTGGATTGATCTGACTGATGTCTTAAAATGTTGCTTCAATATTTCCGCATAATTTTCCTCTCTCATGACGCCATCTATTTTGTGAAGGGCACCAGTCCCTCCTGCAGCAAAGCTCCCCCACAACATGATGCTGCAACCCCCGTGTTTCACGGTTGAGATGGTGTTCTTCGGCTTGCAAGCCTCCCCCTATTTCCTCCAAACATAACAATGGTCATTATGGCCAAACAGTTCTCTTTTTGTTTCATCAGACCAGATGACATTTCTCCAAAAAGTACGATCTTTGTCCCCATGTGCAGTTGAAAACCGTAGTCTGGCTTTTTTGTGGTGGTTTTGGAGCAGTGGCTTCATATTTGCTGAGCGGCCTTTTCAGGTCATGTCGATATAGGACTCGTTTTTACTGTGGATATAGATACTTTTGTACCTGCTTCCTCCTGCGTCTTCACAAGGTCCTTTGCTGTTGTTCTGGGATTGCAAGTTCCCGGACATGTCTGAGGGGAATGGCCCTAGCCCTCACCCTCCGATCCAACAGGTCCCAGACGTGCTCAATGGGATTGAGATCCGGGCTCTTCGCTGGCCATGGCAGAACACTGACATTCCTGTCTTGCAGGAATTCACGCATGGAACGAGCAGTATGGCTGATGGCATTGTTATGCTGGAGGGTCATGTCAGGATGAGCCTGCAGGAAGGGTACCACATGAGGGAGGAGGATGCCTTCCCTGTAACGCACAGCGTTGAGATTGAATGCAATTACAACAAGTTCAGTCCAATGATGCTGTGACACACTGCCCCAGACCATGACGGACCCTCCACCTCCAAATTGATCCCGCTCCAGAGTACAGGCCTCGGTGTAACGCTCATTCCTTCGACGATAAACGCGAATCTGACAATCACCCTGGTGAGACAAAACCGCGACTCGTCAGTAAAAAGCACTTTTTGCCAGTCCTGTCTGGCATGGCGATGTTGTTGCCTGTGATGTCTTGTGAGGACCTGTCTTACAACAGGCCTAAAAACCCTCAGTACAGGCTCTCTCAGCCTATTGCGGATAGTCTGAGCACTGATGGAGGGATTGTGCGTTCCTGGTGTAACTCGGGCAGTTGTTGTTGCCATCCTGTACCTGTCCCGCAGGTGTGATGTTCAGATGTACCGATCCTGTGCAGGTGTTGTTAAACGTGGTCTGCCACTGCGAGGACGATCAGCTGTCCGTCCTGTCTCCCTGTAGCGCTGTCTTAGGCGTCTCACAGTACGGACATGGCAATTTATTGCCCTTGCCACATCTGCAGTCCTCATGCCTCCTTGCAGCAATGCCTAAGGCACATTCACACAGATGAGCAGGGACCCTGGGCATCTTTCTTTTGGTGTTTTTCAAAGTCAGTAGAAAGGCCTCTAAGTTTTCATAACTGTGACCTTAATTGCCTACCGTCTGTCAGCTGTTAGTGTCTTAACGACCGTTCCACAGGTGCATGTTCATTGCATGGGAAACAGTGTTTAAACCCTTTATAATGAAGATCTGTGAAGTTATTTGGAATTTAACGAATTATCTTTGAAAGACAGGGTCCTGTAAAATGGATGTTTCTTTTTTGGCTGAGTTTATGTACTGTACATATAGGTAGGGGTAAAGTGACTAGCAGCAGCGCATGTGGTGAGTGTGAAAGTGTATGTGTTTGTGAGTGTGTGGCATCAGTATGCATGTTTGTGTACATGTTATATGTTCTCAACGGCCAGCAGTTTCTTACTGGGGATAAAAATAAAATAAAATAAAATAAAATAAAATAAAATAAAATGTTATTTGTCACATACACATGGTTAGCAGATGTTAATGCGAGTGTAGCGAAATGCTTGTGCTTCTAGTTCCGACAATGCAGTAATAATCAACAAGTAATCTAGCTAACAATTCCAAAACTACTACCTTACACAAGTGTAAGGGGATAAAGAATATGTACATAAAGATATATGAATGAGTGATGGTACAGAGCGGCATAGGCAAGATACAGTAGATGGTATTGAGTGCAGTATATACATATGAGATGAGTATGTAAACAAAGTGGCATAGTTAAAGTGGCTAGTGATACATGTATTACATAAAGATGCAGTAGATGATATAGAGTACAGTATATACATATACATATGAGGTGAATAATGTAGGGTATGTAAACATTATATTAGGTAGCATTGTTTAAAGTGGCTAGTGATTTATTTTACATCATTTCCCACCAATTCCCATTATTAAAGTGGCTGGAGTTGAGTCAGTGTGTTGGCAGCAGCCACTCAATGTTAGTGGTGGCTGTTTAACAGTCTGATGGCCTTGAGATAGAAGCTGTTTTTCAGTCTCTCGGTCCCAGCTTTGATGCACCTGTACTGACCTCGCCTTCTGGATGATAGCGGGGTGAACAGGCAGTGGCTCGGGTGGTTGTTGTCCTTGATGATCTTTATGGCCTTCCTGTGACATCGGGTGGTGTAGGTGTCCTGGAGGGCAGGTAGTTTGCCCCCGGTGATGCGTTGTGCAGACCTCACTACCCTCTGGAGAGCCTTACGGTTGTGGGCAGAGCAGTTGCCGTACCAGGCGGTGATACAGCCCGACAGGATGCTCTCGATTGTGCATCTGTAGAAGTTTGTGAGTGCTTTTGGTGACAAGCCAAATTTCTTCAGCCTCCTGCTGCGCCTTCTTCACGACGCTGTCTGTGTGGGTGGACCAATTCAGTTTGTCTGTGATGTGTACGCCGAGGAACTTAAAACTTACTACCCTCTCCACTACTGTTCCATCAATGTGTATAGGGGGGTGTTCCCTCTGCTGTTTCCTGAAGTCCATAATCATCTCCTTAGTTTTGTTGACGTTGAGTGTGAGGTTATTTTCCTGACACCACACTCCGAGGGCCCTCACCTCCTCCCTGTAGGCCGTCTCGTCGTTGTTGGTAATCAAGCCTACCACTGTTGTGTCGTCCGCAAACTTGATGATTGAGTTGGAGGCGTGCGTGGCCACGCAGTCGTGGGTGAACAGGGAGTACAGGAGAGGGCTCAGAACGCACCCTTGTGAGGATCAGCGGGGTGGAAATGTTGTTGCCTACCCTCACCACCTGGGGGCGGCCCGTCAGGAAGTCCAGTACCCAGTTGCACAGGACGGGGTCAAGACCCAGGGTCTCGAGCTTGATGACGAGCTTGGAGGGCACTATGGTGTTAAATGCCGAGCTGTAGTCGATGAACAGCATTCTCACATAGGTATTCCTCTTGTCCAGATGGGTTAGGACAGTGTGCAGTGTGGTTGAGATTGCATAGTCTGTGGACCTATTTGGGCGGTAAGCAAATTGGAGTGGGTCTAGGGTGTCAGGTAGGGTGGAGGTGATATGGTCCTTGACTAGTCTCTCAAAGCACTTCATGATGATGGAAGTGAGTGCTACGGGGCGGTAGTCGTTTAGCTCAGTTACCTTAGCTTTCTTGGGAACAGGAACAATGGTGGCCCTCTTGAAGCATGTGGGAACAACAGACTGGGATAGGGATTGATTGAATATGTCCGTAAACACACCAGCCAGCTGGTCTGCGCATGCTCTGAGGGCGCGGCTGGGGATGCCGTCTGGGCCTGCAGCCTTGCGAGGGTTGATACGTTTAAATGTTTTTCTCACGTCGGCTGCAGTGAAGGAGAGTCCGCATGTTTTAGTTGCAGGCCGGCCGTGTCAGTGGCACTGTATTGTCCTCACAGCGGGCAAAAAAGTTATTTAGTCTGCCTGGGAGCAAGACATCCTGTTCCGTGACGGGGCCGGTTTTCTTTTTGTAATCCGTGATTGACTGTAGACCCTGCCACATACCTCTTGTGTCTGAGCCGTTGAATTGAGATTCTACTTTGTCTCTATACTGATGCTTAGCTTGTTTGATTGCCTTGCAGAGGGAATAGTTACACTGTTTGTATTCGGTCATGTTTCCGGTCACCTTGCCCTGATTAAAAGCAGTGGTTCGGGCTTTCAGTTTCACGCGAATGCTGCCATCAATCCACGGTTTCTGGTTTGGGAATGTTTTAATCGTTGCTATGGGAACGACATCTTCAACGCACGTTCTAATGAACTCGCTCACCGAATCAGCGTATTCGTCAATGTTGTTGTCTGACGCAATACGAAACATATCCCAGTCCACGTGATGGAAGCAGTCTTGGAGTGTGGAGTCAGATTGGTCGGACCAGCGTTGAACAGACCTCAGCGCGGGAGCTTCTTGTTTTAGTTTTTGTCTGTCGGCAGGGATCAACAAAATGGAGTCGTGGTCAGCTTTTCCGAAAGGAGGGCGGGGCAGGGCCTTATATGCGTCGCGGAAGTTAGAATAGCAGTGATCCAAGGTTTTTCCAGCCATGGTTGCGCAATCGATATGCTGATAAAATTTAGGGAGTCTTGTTTTCAGATTAGCCTTGTTAAAATACCCAGCTACAATGAATGCAGCCTCCGGATAAATGGATTCCAGTTTGCACAGAGTCAAATAAAGTTCGTTCAGAGCCATCGATGTGTCTGCTTGGGGGGGAATATATACGGCTGTGATTATAATCGAAGAGAATTCCCTTGGTAGATAATGCGGTCGACATTTGATTGTGAGGAATTCTAAATCAGGTGAACAGAAGGACTTGAGTACCTGTATGTTGTTATGATCACACCACGTCACGTTAACCTTGAAGCATACGCCCCCGCCCCTCTTCTTACCAGAAAGATGTTTGTTTCTGTCTGCGCGATGCGTGGAGAAACCAGCTGGCTGCACCGACTCCGATAGTATCTCTCCAGTGAGCCATGTTTCCGTGAAGCAAAGAACGTTACAGTCTCTGATGTCCCTCTGGAATGCTTCCCTTGCTCGGATTTCATCAACCTTGTTGTCAAGAGACTGGACATTGGCGAGAAGAATGCTAGGGAGTGGTGCACGATGTGCCCGTCTCCGGAGTCTGACCAGAAGACCGCTCCGTTTCCTCCTTTTACGAAGTAGTTTTTTTGGGTCGCCGGCTGGGATCCATTCCGTTGTCCTGGGTGAAACGCAGAACACAGGATCCGCTTCGGGAAAGTCATATTCTTGGTCGTACTGATGGTGAGTTGACGCTGCTCTTATATTCAGTAGTTCTTCTCGACTGTATGTAATGAAATCTAAGATAACCTGGGGTACCAATGTAAGAAATAACACGTAAAAAAACAAAAAACTGCATAGTTTCCTAGGAACGCGAAACGAGGCGGCCATCTCTGTCGGCGCCGGAAGATAGCTATAAAAAAAATATGTATTACTGAATTATTTAACGGAACAAATTAAACATTAAACATTTCATGGTAACCACACAAACAATTCATTTAGACCTATTGTGTTTATTAGAAACATACATTTATTTGCTGAATTTAAAGGGACACACAGCTATTTGAGACTCAGCATTTAATTGAAGTTCTACATTGTTTCAAATACTATTTTCAAATATATGTGTTAAATGCATTGGAGTGTATTTGACTATGTGTATTTGAGTATTTTCAAATACTTCCGAAATGTATTTCAAAATACAATCAAATATATCTGAATGCTAAATTCCCAATTTGGCCCTCAAACCATCATGGTCACCTAATAATCCCCAGTTTACAAATTGGCTCATTCATCCCCCTCCTCTCCCCTGTAACTATTCCCCAGGTCGTTGCTGCAAATGAGAACGTGTTCTCAGTCAACTGACCTGGTAAACTAACGGAGACATAAAAAACATATATTAAAAAAATACTTCAAATGTATGTGAAAGTAATTGAGATATTTGAAATACTGTAGTATATGAATCCAGGTCTACAACACACACACACATTTCACAAAACACTAATTCCACACCACACACACACACACACACACACACACACACACACACACACACGCACGCACGCACACACACACACACACAACACCATAGTACCCTCCAAGCTCGTCATCAAGCTCGAGACCCTGGGTCTCGACCCCGCCCTGTGCAACTGGGTACTGGACTTCCTGACGGGCCGCCCCCAGGTGGTGAGGGTAGGCAACAACATCTCCTCCCCGCTGATCCTCAACACTGGGGCCCCACAAGGTTGCGTTCTGAGCCCTCTCCTGTACTCCCTGTTCACCCACGACTGCGTGGCCACGCACGCCTCCAACTCAATCATCAAGTTTGCGGACGACACAACAGTGGTAGGCTTGATTACCAACAACGATGAGACGGCCTACAGGGAGGAGGTGAGGGCCCTCGGAGTGTGGTGTCAGGAAAACAACCTCACACTCAACGTCAACAAAACTAAGGAGATGATTGTGGACTTCAGGAAACAGCAGAGGGAACACCCCCCTATCCACATCGATGGAACAGTAGTGGAGAGGGTAGCAAGTTTTAAGTTCCTCGGCATACACATCACAGACAAACTGAATTGGTCCACTCACACAGACAGCATCGTGAAGAAGGCGCAGCAGCGCCTCTTCAACCTCAGGAGGCTGAAGAAATTCGGCTTGTCACCAAAAGCACTCACAAACTTCTACAGATGCACAATCGAGAGCATCCTGGCGGGCTGTATCACCGCCTGGTATGGCAACTGCACCGCCCTCAACCGTAAGGCTCTCCAGAGGGTAGTGAGGTCTGCACAACGCATCACCGGGGGCAAACTACCTGCCCTCCAGGACACCTACACCACCCGATGTCACAGGAAGGCCATAAAGATCATCAAGGACATCAACCACCCGAGCCACTGCCTGTTCACCCCGCTATCATCCAGAAGGCGAGGTCAGTACAGGTGCATCAAAGCTGGGACCGAGAGACTGAAAAACAGCTTCTATCTCAAGGCCATCAGACTGTTAAACAGCCACCACTAACACTGAGTGGCTGCTGCCAACACACTGACACTGACTCAACTCCAGCCACTTTAATAATGGGAATTGATGGGAAATGATGTAAATATATCACTAGCCACTTTAAACAATGCTACCTTATATAAATGTTACTTACCCTACATTATTCATCTCATACGCATACGTATATACTGTACTCTATATCATCGACGGTATCCTTATGTAATACATGTATCACTAGCCACTTTATACTATACTATGCCACTTTGTTTACATACTCATCTCATTTGTACATACTGTACCCGATACCATCTACTGTATCTTGCCTATGCTGCTCTGTACCATCACTCATTCATATATCCTTATGTACATATTCTTTATCCCCTTACACTGTGTATAAGACAGTAGTTTTGGAATTGTTAGTTAGATTACTTGTTATTACTGCATTGTCGGAACTAGAAGCACAAGCATTTCGCTACACTCGCATTAACATCTGCTAACCATGTGTATGTGACAAATAAAATTTGATTTGATTTGATTTGACACACACACACACACACACACACACACACGCACGCACGCACACACACACACACACACACACACACACACACACACGCTAATTTCACAATATGCACATTTGACACACTCACGCACACACCATCTAACACCTCAGGAAGTGAATGGATATCATCTGCCATTGATGAAGTTCATTTTCCCTCTCCACTCCATGGTGCAATGCATTCACAATCCCTTCAGACCAGGGATTTATTTTGGTTAAGACTCCCAATCCGCCAATCTGCTGAATCAGACTCAATAGCCATTCAGTGTCTCAATGACCACACACCTCTTAACATACCCTCATAGGCTTATTCAAAACATTAGCATTCAACAGTGGATCTGACACCTGCTTTAACAGTCTATGGTAGAGTGGATGGCACGCCTGGGCTTGTGGCTTGAGCTGTGTCTGATAGCCATGAGGCAATAGCATTAAGGATAATGGCATTAATGTGAGGTGACACTGTACTTTATACAGCAGGGCAGGGAAATCCACGTATAAGGAAAAAACTACAACTATTTCAAAATTGTATTCAGAGTTTAATTCAGGGTCCCCAATTTTTGGGACATTCTCTTATTCAACCATGTTCAGGTATCCCGCTAACGTCAAATAGGGAAACTCCATAAAGCAGCATTATTAATGCTAGTTTGATCTAATATCTGCATTGCTAGAACACATGACACATTTCCCATTGACCACACAAAGACATTCCTCATTTTCAACTACAGAGAAAAGAAGACAGAAAACCAAAGACAGGAAACAGTCAATCAAAGGTTGTTTGGTTACTTACAGGTTCTTGGATTTCTTCTTCTTGGACCCTTCGGGGCCAACTTCACAGCTGCATGGGGATCCGGCACTGAGCTGAAGTGAGAGAAGGGAGAGCACACACTGCATCATCCAGTCTCCTCAGTCACAACACAGATGGATCCCTAGATCCTCACACGGCCCCTAGTCCCTAGAGTCACTAGTCTCTGCTGTGGGTCCCTAGGCTAAAGTATGCAGTGTGTTGGAGGTAGAGTGTAGTCCTGTCTGTAACACACACAGCCTGCCGCCGCTCTGGCTAATCCTCAACAGCATCCCAGTACATACTGCCACCTCTCTCTGTGTGTGCGTGTGCGTGTGCGTGTGTGTGTGTGTGTGTGTGTGACACAGCCCTGGCCCCTATTAAGCCTAGGCCTCAGTGTCACATTACACTTCCAAAGACCCTCTATCTCTGATTGGCTGAGAAAGGAAAGAGGGGGAGGAGTGGAGGAGGGCTAGACTTCAGCATGTTAGGGACACACACGTGAGTGTGTAGAAAAATGCCCATTGTGTTGTGAGAACACACTTCGAATCTGAGCAAAAGTCTGGGCACAGATCACCATACACAATGTGTGTGTGTGTGTGTGTGTGTGTGTGTGTGTGTGTGTGTGTGTGTGCGACTGTTATTGCACTGAAACAATAAGTGTTTTTCTTGGCAATGGTCTCCTGGGCAACCATTTCCCGATACATTAGGTACACAGTATAGTTTATATCCCTGCCTGAGTCTCAAAGTGACATATGAGAATAACATAACATGGACACGGCCTAAAAAAGCACTTCATTGTGTTATTGTATCAACAGTTGGCAAGGAGTTCACAGACATTAAACATGTGCTGTGTACATAGTTGAGGTCAGTGCCATCTTAAAACATAATCAAAGTCAAACTGAAACTGTAACACCTCCTACCCATATTACTGGAAGTGGACACCTATTCAACAAGTCCCAGTGTGAGGCACACATAATCAGTTGTCTGGCCCACTGTTTCCACCACAGAGTAGATGTTCCAATTGCACTGCTGAAGGTGTGACTGTAGAGCTACTAGGATGCAGACCAAAACAATACACTGAAACAGTAAGCAAACAGCTTCTGTAAATTGGCATCTAAAGATCAACGCTCAGTGTTAAAATGGAGGACAAAATATTATCTGAGCTAATGCATGACAACATACAAATGAGGAACAGCTGTATAATGTACAACAGTCTTAGTGTCAGTGTTACTGTAGCTACAGTATGTGTGTGTAGGTCATTAGCAGCCGCCTGTCTCCTCCAAGCCCCAGAAGCTCAGGACAGACACACACACACACACACACACTACTCATCTGCTATAGGGAAACCTGAGAACAGTGCAACTACCAGATCCCCCATTAGGTCAGTAGGGTCAGCAGCAACATCAAAATTAAGTGTCTAATCTTAGCGGGGAAACATGAGAACCAGGGTGCCCCAGACCCCAGGGAGCCATTTGCCAGGCTTTCCCCCAGAAACCAGAGAGGACAAGGGGGGGAGTCACGCCGACCCAGGCCTCCTGCTCTTTACTCCCAGGGTTTACTGTAGGACTAGTTAATCCAGAGGTCACAACTCTATTTTATTGACCATGGAAACAGGAAAACACGGTCTGCTTTTGCCTACACCTGTCTGTCTGTCTGTCTGTCTGTCTGTCTGTCTGTCTGTCTGTCTGTCACACACACACACACACACACACACACACACACACACACACACACACACACACACACACACACACACACACACACACACACACACACACACACACACACACACACACACACACCATCTGCTATAGCCTTTAGTAGGGAGCCCCAAATTAAGACACACGATGAGGTTCCAGCCATGGGGAGGAAGTCAATGCAAGGCATGGTCCTCATGTTGCAAGCCCCTTCAACCCATAAAGCACTCAATGCCAGGCTCACGTGACGCTTTGAAACAACCCTGCCATTAAGATCCATTACGACCAACAGGAACACATTGACTCCCTTCTAATCTGTGTCTTAAAGGGAATGTTTATGGGTTCCCTACTACAAACACACATGTAGGTTTTTGTAACATGACCATTGCCGATAATAAGGACGAGGATTTCAGATTTTCCAAACTTCCTGTACTCTGTTGATAAAGACTCATTTTTCACGTAATGTAAGATTGCATCTGGTTACGTGATGTAGACCAAGTTCAGGGTGGTCATTTCCACCGTGAAGGCGTGTCGTTTCTTATAGGAGGAACATGGCAACATAACCTAGAACTACTTACTGACTGAATTCCTAGACAGAGTGAATACAATAGCATGTTGAAACCTAAGATACTGTACAACCTGTTTTGTACGTACCTAGGTATAACCTTAATACCCACTACATAATAATACTATGAGAAGACATTCTGAGGTTATCTATAAAGTAACCGTGAAAATATAGGTGTTGAGATTCAAATACAGGTAGAACAATTTTAATAAGCGATGAGATAGTGCATGTTATAAAATGGGTGGGTCTAATACTGGATTCTGATTGCTTAAAACCACATTCCAGCCGGTCTCTATTCCACAAGTTACCACCGACTAAAGCTAGGACATTGAAATGCCTATTTACTCTGTTCCATCTCACTGCACAATCCACTGCCTCATTAGCCCAGCCAGGCAATTTTTTTTTTTATCTCCACATTGATCTCCACATTATCTCACATTTCCTTTAGAGTGGCATTTGGTTTTCAACTGCGGAGATTTGTATAAACCTTGCTGTCTGTCTCTCCGACAGTTGCAACATGGTTTCAATATTGAAATTCGATCTCCAGCTGTCCCATAGTAATTAACGTTTTGGGAGTCAAGACGAAACAGACAGGCAGACAGCTTTTCTCATCAAGTTGAAATCATGAATCAGCTGGCATCATTTTTATGGATATATACAAAGAAATGTCAACAGGTCAAACAAAACAAAATGCCTTGTGTTAGCTGTGTTGTTGGCTAGCTCCTCTGAACAACAGTGTCCCGACGAGAAAACATATTTTCTATGCAAGGCGAAATCATTAACTCACTGTTATGGATGTCTCCAAATAAATGTCACTAGAAAACAGCTTCAACAAATGCAAATGCAGCTACTACTCTTATTCTGGCTGCACTGTTTGATGTGACTGTAAGGTAGCTAGCAAGCAAGGGATAAGAACGTTGTAAGCCAGAATGGCAATAGAACATTTAGAACCAATGATTGGCGTAGGTACAGAACAAAAAGACTTAACTGGGTTGCGGCTCTGGGAGCCTTAACCAATAGAGCAAAGAACCAACTGGCTTGGGTAGCTACCTTAGATTTGTGTTACAACTAGTGGAAGGATGAAATAGTGTGAGTAAACTCATCAAAATAATGTTTTTTATGAAAATAGGTAAATCATTTTTTGAATGTGTTGGTAACCTGTTGTATAAAAGTGACAATGCCCTCGAAGTCGGTGTTTGGAGGATCTATTGGCACGGTTTGCCGGCCCTCGACTTCATCTCGGGAAGCATCAAACAAGGTTCTAAAGACTGTTGACATCTAGTGGATGCCTTAGGAAGTGCAATTTGACCCCATAGACACTGTGCATTCGATAGGGAATGAGTTGAAAAACTACAAACCTCAGATTTCCCACTTCCTGGGTAGATTTTTTCTCAGGTCTTTGCCTGCCATATGAGTTCTGTTATACTCACAGACATCATTCAAACAGTTTTAGAAACTTCAGAGTGTTTTCTATCCAAATCAAATAATATGCATATATTAGCATTGAAAGCATTGAAATATGCATATATTAGCATTGAACATTGAAAATAAGAAATTGTTCTTAACTGACTTGCCTGGTTAAATAAAGGTAAAAAAATTTTAAAAAATTAGCAACTGGGCCTGAGTGGCAAACAGTTTACTTTGGGCACCTTATTTGTCCAAGCTACTCAATACTGCCCCCAGCCAAAACAAGTTTTAAGGAGAAGTATATATTTAATTCTGTGCATAACACGTATCTTTTATCAAAGTTTATGATGAGTATTTCTGTAAATTGATGTGGCTCTCTGCAAATTCGCCGGATGTTATCAAGTTACAACATTAATGAACATAACTTCGCATTGTAAACTGAGATTTTTGTATATAAATATGAACTTTATCGAACAAAACATACATGTATGGTGTAACATGAAGTCCTATGAGTGCCATCTGATGAAGATCATCAAAGGTTAGTGATTCATTTTATCTCTATTTCTGCTTTTTGTGACTCCTCTCTTTGGCTGGAAAATGGCTGTATGTTTTTTGTGACTAGGCTCTGACCTAACATAATCATATGGTGTGCTGTAAAGCCTTTTTGAAATCGGACACGATGGGTAGATTAACAAGAAGTTAAGCTTTAATTTGGTGTATTGCATTTGTGAATGCAACAAAGTAAAATATTTCAAATAAATATTTTTGAATTTCGCTCTCTGCCTTTTCAGCGGATGTTGTCGAGGGGTTCCGCTAGCTTTTAAATAACTGTGAAGCAATAATCTGTACACTACCTCCACATACTACAGCAGAGCTGCATGGTTCCCTGACAATCCGTGTTCCAGCTCCTCACACAGTGGGATAGCCGTTTCCTCAGACCAGAGGAACAACAAAAGGGTTAGATCCAGGCTACAGTGCATTCGGGAAGTATTCAGACCACTTGACTTTTTAAACATTTTGTTATGTTACAGACCTGTTCTAAAATGGATTAACTTTTTTTTCCATGAACAAAAAATAAAATTCTCATCAGCCTACATACAATACCCCATAATGACAAAGCAATTTTTTTTAGCAATGAAAAAGAAGAAAAAAATAAAAAATAATTACCTTATTTACATAAGTATCCAGACCCTTTGCTATGAGACTCGAAATTGAGCTCTGGTGCATCATGTGTTCATTGATCATCCTTAAATGTTTCTTCAACTTGATTGGAGTCAACCTATGGTAAATTCAATTGATTGGACATGATTTTGAAAAGCACACACCTGTCAATATAAGGTCCCACAGTTGACAGTGCATGTCAGAACAAAAACCAAGCCATGAGGTCAAAGGAATTGTCCATAGCTCCGAGACAGGATTTTGGGGAGGGACAGATTTGGGGAAGGGTACCAAACAAGTTCTGCAGCATTGTGGGTCCCCATGAACACAGTGGTCTCCATCATTCTTAAATGGAAGATGTTTGGAACCACCAAGACTCTTCCTAGAGCTGGCCACCCGACAGAACTGAGCAATCGGGGGAGAAGGGCCTTGGTCAGGGAGGTGACCAAGAACCCGACTGTTACTCTGACAGGGCTCCAGAGTTCCTCTGAGGAGATGGGAGAACCTTCCAGAATGACAACCATCTCTGCAGCACTCCACCAATCAGGCCTTTATGGTAGAGTGGCTAGATGGAAGCAGCCTGCTTGGTGTTTGCCAAAAGACACCCTTACGGTGAAGCATGGTGGTGGCAGCATCATGCTGTAGGGATGTTTTTCAGCAGCAGAGACTGGGAGACTAGTCAGAATCGAGGGAAAGATGAATGGAACAAAGTACAGAAAGATCCTTGATCAAAACCTGCTCCGGAGCACTCATGATAACAGACTGGGGTGAAGGTTCACCTTCCAACAGGACAACGACCCAAGGCACACAGCCAAGACAACGCAGCGGTGGCTTCGGGACAAGTCTCTGAATGTCCTTGAGTGGCCCAGCCAGAGCCCGGACTTGAACCTGATCTCTGGAGAGACCTGAAAATAGCTGTGCAAAGACGCTCCCCATCCAACCTGACAGAGCTTGAGAGGATCTGCAGAGAAGAATGGGAGAAACTCTCCAAATACAGGTGTGCCAAGCTTGTAGTGCCATACCCAAGAGGATTCAAGGCTGTAATCTCTGCCAAAGGTGCTTCAACAAATACTGAGTAAAGGGTCTGAAAACGTATGTATATGTGATATTTCTGTGATAAAAACCTGTTTTTGCTTTGTCATTATAGGGTATTGTTTGTAGATTTAAGAGGTAAAAATGAACATAATTCATTTTAGAATAAGGCTGTAATTTAACAAAATGCAGATATATCAAGGTGTCTGAATATTTTTTTTTGTTTAAATCACACACACACACACACACACACACACACACACACACACACACACACACACACACACACACACACACACACACACACACACACACACACACACACACACACACACACACACACACACACACACACACACACACACACACACACACACACCTAATCTATTTATCCACGATGTGACATGGCACACAGTGAGGGTTGTTGTGGTTCACAACATCAGCTGGCAGTCACACCACTGGCCTGATGTTCCATGATAACAGAGAGCTGGGATATGGCATGAGTAGAAAGAGAGAAGGAGAACACACACATTCACTCACTCACATACTCAAATAAACACTACACAAATACAGTACATTTTCACACATACAGCACATACAAACACTACCACAGAAATACACATTAACAACACCTGATTTTTCCATGACATAGACTGACCAGGTGAATCCAGGTGAAAGCTATGATCCCTCATTGATGTCACTTGTTAAATCTACTTCAATCAGTGTAGATGAAGGGGAAGAGACAGGTTAAAGAAGGATTTCTAAGTCTTGAGACAATTAACACATGAATTGTGTATGTGTGCCATTCAGAGGGTGAATGGGAAAAACAAGGTGCCAGGCGCACCGGTTTAAAACGGTAACACTGCTGGGCTTTTCAGGCTCAACAGTTTCCCGTGTGTATCAAGAATGGTCCACCACTCAAAGGACATCGAACTGTGTGAAGCATTGGAATCAACGTGGGCCAGCATCTCTGTGAAATGCTTTCGACACGTTGTAGACTTCATGCCCCGGTGAATTGAAGCTGTGCAACTCAATATTAGGAAGGTGTTCTTAATATTTTGTACTCTCAGTGTATAGTGCACACAAACAGAAAACACACTCAAACATTCTGTAAAACCACCCCCAAAAAACAACTTAATTCGCACATACACTAACCACTGCTGCTAAAAACACTGCAATCAATTCAAACTGCAAAACAGCCTAGAGTAAAGCCCTCAAGGTGAAGGGTTGGCCCCCAGTCTGTTAGTCCTTGTATACACAATCTCCTTTCAGCAGTTCACTCCTGCTGCCCTGGCCTTAATCATGCATCCCCTCTCTCTCCTCCACCAAAAAAACAACTTGACTATTAACCTTTGGACAATGTCCAGCCTTTTCCTTCTTTCCTTCAGGCCTGCTTTCTTTCTTTCCCTCGTTCCATTAGAGCAGGTCTGTGTGATCCCTTTAGACCCCGTTTCCTGACGTTGTGTAGTCTGGTGGGGAGAGGGGGGACCGAGGAGGAGAGGAGAATGGGGGGAACAGGGTAGGACAAAAAGCATAGTACAAGGCTGTGTTCTCTCCTGGGGGCATGGAAACAACAATGGGTCTTGGTGAAGAATGGACAAAAAAGTGGAAAAAAAGAAAAACAGGCCTAATGGAGGACATAAGAGGTTTTCTCTGCATTCTCAAATGCAACCCAATATCAAAGTTTGAGTTCATTGTTGGATGAGGTAAAGACAGGAGAAAGTTGAAGCGTAAGTTCGTTACAACATAAGGGCAAGTTTCAACTTTCCTTTCAACATGGCCGACTTTCCGACTTGTTCCTTTGTCTAATGCGAGTGCTTTGACATCACTGGCTTGATAGCACATTCCTGGCGTACATTGTCCAATTGTAATTCCTTTAATATCGTTAATGACATAATGTTTAAGTGTCCAGGGTTAGTGCTCTGTCCTTGTGCCTGGCACCGCTTCCTAGAACAACATTCTAAAACAGAGTTGGTTCAGACAGAGCTGTATGTAACTGTTACAGGGTGAATGTTTCCTATTGTGTTTCGTGTGTAACTGTAGATTTTCTCCTCCTAAGACATTCCATTGTTAGTCAGAAAGCCCCTTCAGATGTCACTCAACACCCACTGGAGAAGAAGAGGACAGGGCAAGAAAGATGGAGATATTGTCAGTGTCTCACGGGCACACAAATTGATACACACACGCATTGATACAAACACACACACGCACACACGTTGATACACAAAAGCACACACACACATACACATTCAGAAAAGTCCAATACAGTCGTACACAATCAACCAGTGTGTGTGTCTTTGATGATGAACTCAATGAACCACCAACAGGAAACACAACAACAAGCCACTCCTCACTCTAAGTGAAGAAAAAATCAATAGGATGCTATCATGCACAATAAGTACAGCCCCATACCCTTTGTTTGTGTGTGTGTGGGCATGCCTGCTTGTGTGTGTGTGTGTGTGTGTGTGTGTGTGTGTGTGTGTGTGTGTGTGTGTGTGTGTATGCCTGTTTGTGTGTGTGTATATGTGTGTGTGTGTATGCCTGTTTGTGTGTGTGTATATGTGTGTGTGTGTGTGTGCATGCCTGCTTGTGTGTGTGTGTGTGTGTGTGTGTGTGTGTGTGTGTGTGTGTGTGTGTGTGTGTGTGTGTGTGTGTATGCCTGTTTGTGTGTGTGTATATGTGTGTGTGTGTGTGTGCATGCCTGCTTGTGTGTGTGTGTATGTGTGTGTGTGTGTGCATGCCTGCTTGTCTGTGTGTGTATGGGGGTGTGCGAGTGTATTATTTTTAATCTGACCCCCCTCAGTCTCATCCTGCTGTTATTCAACACTCTTTTAAATTGTATTTATTTAACCTTTATATAACCAGGTAGGCCAGTTGAGAACAAGTTCTCATTTACAACTGCGACCTGGCCAAGATAAAGCAAAGCAGTGTGACACAAAAAACAACACAGAGTTACACATGGAATAAACAAACATACAGTCAATAGCAAATTAGGAAAAAATCTATATACATTGTGTGCAAATGAGGTAAGATTAGGGAGGTAATTAAATAAATAGGCCACAGTGGCGAAGTAATTACAATCTAGCAATTAAACACTGGAGTGATAGATGTGCAGAAGATGAATGTGCAAGTAGAGATACTGGGGTGCAAAGAACAATAAATAAATAAATAAATAACAATATGGGGATGAGGTAGTTGGATGAGATATTTACAGATGGGCTATGTACAGGTGCAGTGATCTGTGAGCTGCTCTGACAGCTGATGCTTAAAGTTAGTGAGGGAGATATGAGTCTCCAGCTTCAGGGATTTTTGCAATTCGCTCCAGTCATTGGCAGCAGAGAACTGGAAGGAAAGGCGGCCAAAGAAGGAATAGGCTTTGGGGGTGACCAGTGAAAAATACCTGCTGGAGCGCGTGCTATGGGTGAGTGTTGCTATGGTGACCAGTGAGCTGAGATAAGGTGGGGCATTACCTAGCAAAGACGTGTAGATGACTTGGAGCCAGTGGGTTTGGCGACGAATATGAAGCGAGGGCCAGCGAACAAGAGCATACAGGTCGCAGTGGTGGGTAGTATATGGGGCTTTGGTGACAAAACGGATGGCACTGTGATAGACTGCATCCAATTTGCTGAGTAGAGTGTTGGAGGCTATTTTATAAATGATATTGCCAAAGTCAAGGATCGGTAGGATAGTCAGTTTTACGAGAGTAAGTTTGACAGCATGAGTGAAGGATGTTTTGTTGCGAAATGGAGACGCCTAATGTGAGTCTGGAAGGAGAGTTTACAGTTTAACCAGAGACTTAATTGTTCACAAATTCTAAGTCAGAACCGTCCAGAGTAGTGATGCTGGATGGGCGGGCAGGTGTGGGCAGCGATCGGTTGAAGAGCATGCATTTAGTTTTACTTGCATTTAAGAGCAGTTGGAGGCCACGGAAGTAGAGTTGTATGGCACTGAAGATCGACTGGAGGTTAGTGTCCAAAGAAGGGCCAGAAGTATAGGGAATGGTGTCATCTGCGTAGAGGTGGATCAGAGAAACACCAGCAGCAAGAGCGACATCATTGATGTATACAGAGAAAAGAGTTGGCCCGAGAATTGAACCCTGTGGCACCCCCATAGAGACTGCCAGAGGTCCGGACAACAGGCCCTCTGATTTGACACACTGAACTCTCTCTGAGGAGTAGTTGGTGAACCAGGCGAGGCAGTCATTTGAGAAACCAAGGCTGTTGAGTATGTCGATAAGAATGTGGTGATTGACAGAGTCGAAAGCCTTGGCCAGGTCGATGAATACAGCTGCACAGTATTGTATTTTATCGATGGCAGTTATGATATCGTTTAGGACCTTAAGCGTGGATGAGGTGCACCCATGACCAGCTCAGAAACCAGATTGCATAGCGGAGAAGGTACCGTGGGATTCGAAATGGTCGGTGATCTGTTTGTTAACTTGGCTTTCGAAGACCTTAGAAATGCAGGGTAGGATAGATATAGCTCTGTAACAGCTTGGGTCTAGAGTGTCTCCCACTTTGAAGAGTGGGATGCAGGAGATGGCTTCTTCCTGTCTGAGTAAGAACTTCCTGTGGTGTATAGGATGTTGTGAAACAATGTGGCTCGCTTCACATAGACCAACCAGGCTTCCTTAGACTCCAAAAAGCCACGCGAGTCATCTGCCCCAACATTATTGACGTTCCCAAATGGCTTTTCCAACCACTGATCAGCCTTGGTACGTATTTTCAGCCACAGCTTTGGCATGCCTTCCAGTCCCCAAGTCTTAGCTGCATCACGCCATTTTCCGTAAGGACAAAATTCCTGAAGGATTCTTAAAGGAAAAACATTTTTGATGGCGATGCTTCCATCTGACTATTACCAGCTATAGGAATTCTTCTCCATTCCCAGACTCCCTGTCAAAGGTAGCAGTGAGACCTTCATTACAGCCAGTGCAGCTATGATGAGAAATGCCTTTGACAGTGAAGTGAGAGGGAAAAGAGAGGGAAGGGGGAGACACGGGAGATGGAAGGGGAGACCTGAAGACCTGACCCCAAACCTGATCTCTGTTAACCGGAGGGGAATCTCAGAGGTGAAGTTCAGCTGTCAGTGAAACAAAGGGCAGTTTGTGAAAGCTGTACCATGAAAAGAGGGAAGAGGGGGGCAGGGGAGGAGTGGTGTTAACAGCATTCCGTTAAAGGAGGGAGGAGGGAGATATTGAGAGAGAACAGCTGGGGAATGATGCGGGACAGACATGCGTCCATACCTGGGTCACGGCGGGTCATCCTTCACCTCTCAGCAGAGGTAAACAACACCCAGATCCTGTTCTCTGGAGGCTGTGTGCGAGTTAGATCCCTACCCAATATATCACAACACCTAGCTCTTCATGAGATAACCCTGGGACTATTTTGAAATGAGTTTCCCCATAAGGTAACAAAGTGCATGTACACATGATTTACTCTATCTATTCTACATGATATATCACAGATGAGCTGAACACCACCGAGCACGTCACAAAACAACGCTATTGCTTTATGGCAGGCTTATAGGTTACATATAATAACCACGTAACCGTATTGTAGTTGTATTTCCTACACATTATGTAATAGTAATGCATTTTAATCATAGAGTATTTTTTCATTTACATAATATCAAAGCTTTTATATGTTTCAAATACAGCATTATCTTGCTCTTCATAGAAGAAACAAACTAAGCAGAGTAGCACTGAGCCCAAGTGAAAGGTATCTTATCTGAGCAGTAAATTGCTCTGTCTTTATCATCAGCACACAGTCGTTACTCTGTCTACTTTGCTGTCTAAGCCAGAGAAGATATCACTAAAATGGCAGGAAAAAAGAATAGTCACGTTGGTAACAAAGATTCAGGAGACAGGCACAGGAATGTGTAATGGGGGTTTTATTCAGCCCAGATTACGACGCGCCGTGTAAAGGCACAGGGACAAAGACCAAACAAACACGAAACAAAAACACAGGGTTGAAACCCAAACAAAAGAGCGAGGAGTACATTGAATAAATAACACAAGCGCACAATAATTATCACACGGGACGAGACCCGTAATCATCTGCGCAATCCACAAGGGCAGGACAGCCCAAAACACACAACACAGGTACTCCCACGCACCAACAGACATTGTAATAATAATCGACAGCACCGTGGTGAACAAAGGGAACATATATACAAATACAATCAGTGGGAATAGGGGCCAGGTGTGCGCAATTAAAGTTCCAGGGGAATCCGTGACAGACTGGCAGAGAATAGGCAGAACAGTCTAAATTCCCAGGCTAGAGCATGCCCTCAACTCAACTCCAACCAAAAGTTTGTTTGTTACTATATTCATTGAGTACTGTCAAGCAAGTGCAGATACCAAAGTGAATAATGCAAGCTGCTGGAAGTCAAATACTCTGTAAATATTATTTATGACTATATCAAAGTGCTGCGGCTTAAGTGACCTTTAATGAAGACCAATCCAAGACAAATGCAGACACAAACATAATCTTTAGCAACGATTTGGCTTCAAAGTTTGTTCTGGCTTGCTGTGTAAAATACCTCATCAGATGCTACAGTGCCATGAGAAGCTAAACGCATTTGGATGATAACCAGAAATCCCTGAAGTCAGTATTTAGAATGTCATGTTTCTTCAAGCTGGTAAAATATAACCGTGACAACCGTCCTCATACTGCAGTGTTCAGTATCTGGCTGCTTCTCCAATCCTTCTAAAATCTTGTCCTATGATGATCCTTATTTAAACATTGGTATTCCTGAAATTAGATTTCTAAAATAAAATAAGGGCTGAATAATGTGCTTATTTTTGGGTCTGGCTAAGTGACTTGACGTGAACCAGTAGCATACGGAGAGTGAACCGTTTCATAACATTATCCTTCCCTAGAACAGACAGTGTTGTCACCATTGGCCTCCATGCTAAATATGGAGACACGAACGCGGGTAAATTATGGTCATATTATGTTCCGATGAGTTATGAAACTGGGACGACGTAATGTACTCCATGAGGTAGTTAGAGTCATGAACGTGGACAGGCCAGGTAAGAGGTAAAAGGATAGAGAAGGGATCAAAAGAGATGACATGGAGAATATGGCATGGATGTTGTACTGTGCAGTATACAGATTACTACTTGTCAATGGTTGGCCATCAATACGATCTATTGGCTGTAATGACTGCACTTTCTGTTGTTGTTCAAGGTGCTGTAGGACATGCTCCAAATGGCACTCTATTCCATATATAGTCCTATAGAGCCATATGGGTTCTGGTCAAAAGTAGTGCACCAAATAGGGAATAGGGTGCTACAGTATTTGGGACGTAGCTGTGTTCTCTCTGTGGGATCAGTGTGCTACACACAGAGGAGGATGAAGACCCCTCAACTGGCTGTCTAACACACCCCAAACACCACACCAGGAGTCAGGGTGACATAGGGATGGAATTAGCTGACATCCCCTCAGGAAGGGAAAAGAGTTACAGAACAGGCACTAATGAAGGAGATGATGAAGGGAGAGAGAGAACGAGCGACACTGTGGGCAGTGGAGGGGGGGACAGAGGTATGAGAGAGAGAGAGAGAGATTGACAATGACAGAGAGAGGGAGAGGGAGAGGGAGAAAAAGAGGAAGGGAGAGAGAGCGATGACCGTTTGAGAAAATAAGGGATGGAGCAATGAACCATTATCACCTTTCACCTCAGCCCCAACTAACCTTACAACTTTGGGTGAAACTTGAAACTAGACTGCATGGAAGTGTGTGTCGAGTGTGCCTGAGTTAGTGTGTGTTTATCAACAAGTGAACGGCTTGTTCACTGACACAGTGAGTGTGTCCCATCCCCCTCTTCTCAATACTTGCCAAAGCACTGCTATGACAACCGGTGCCATTAATGCACCCAAAAGGCAGTATGAACCTACACACACACACATATACACAATCACACTGCATGAAGAGTGAAGAAAGGGGCCTGCTGGATTTTCTCCTCACAGCAGCCAGACGTCAAGGGATACTGTGTTGTGGACATTTTGTTGTGGTCACCACACACACTTGTATGCCAACCTACGCCTGTGTACTACACACTTTGAGGGAAGTGAGGTAAATAGTGACAAGAGGTTTGTCGGGAAGAGAGGAGCTGGACAGAGAAGCAACATCCCTCCCTCACTTGGCAATGGTAGTCTTGTCAACATTTCAATTCTTATCTGAACTTTGGGCCTGGGTTACTGTTAAGTTGAGTACATTATTGTTAAGTTGAGTACATTAGAGCTTTCAAAAAGCTCTATGCACATAAAACATGATTGGGATGATGTCTGAGTGCACTGCCCATCTCTCCCTGCCAGTCTCTCTGCTCTCAAGCCCTTTACAAGCCTTAGAAGCAAATCCCCACACACCAATGTTCCTCTACACTGTTCCTGAATCAGTGCCAAGCGACATTTTGCTCTAAATTGGTGAAGATACACTGTTTCCACA
The DNA here is from genome assembly GCF_045791955.1 of Oncorhynchus clarkii lewisi. Taxonomy (NCBI): domain Eukaryota; kingdom Metazoa; phylum Chordata; class Actinopteri; order Salmoniformes; family Salmonidae; genus Oncorhynchus; species Oncorhynchus clarkii. Next base: position 20,899,429 of record NC_092175.1, on the reverse strand, counting down.
GCCCATTCCCACTGTCTCACAATGCAGCTGCTAAGACCACAGCATGCCAAAGCAGTGGAGAAATCCAGCCAGGTCACCCGTGAAACAAGTCAGTAACACGGCCAACCATGTCTGGGGACGTCGGGAGATGACGTGGAAACTGGCCACTAAGGGACAATAACAAGCGCTGTTACCTTCAAGTTGGTTTCAGTTTTGCTGGGTTGTTGTGGACGGGGATGGCGGATAGGCGTAAGCATCTGCCTCTGGTGCAAAACATTGCATGTTTGAATCCAGCAATAAAAATAACAAACAGATATGTGATGAGTGTATCCCAAACCTTAACCATTTGGAGTTAATGCCTCGTCGTTAAGATTTCTGAGTTACTGCCTAAACTTAACCCTAACCATAACAATTCTGAGTTAATGCCTAAACTTAACCCTAACCATAACAATTCTGAGTTAATGCCTAAACTTAACCCTAACCATAACAATTCTGAGTTAATGCCTAAACTTAACCCTAACCATAACAATTCTGAGTTAATGCCTAAACTTAACCCTAACCATAACAATTCTGAGTTAATGCCTAAACTTAATCTTGAACACTTTCTAAATTTGACGTTTGGAACAACTTTGAATGTGAAATTTGAGAACCACGAACGTCTAATTCTGTTCGTGAGACTGTGAGAGCTTGTTGGAGGAATCAGTCACATAATCAGTGCCACAAAAACAAACAATGGGATTCTCTTCATTAGCTGGCGATAACCAAGCCACTGTGGCAAGGATTTAAGAATACATGTCAGAATACAAGTCCCCTGTATAGGTCTGTAGGACCCGAGGGGCTGAAGGACTGAGGTCCTGTAGAGGCCTATATAGAGAGAGAGAGGGCGCTAAATGCAGGGGTGACCTTGATGTTGAGGTCTAGAGGGTTGGTTAGTGGGATGTGTACTGGTCCACACGGACGGTGGAACCGCCACCTGGTGAGGGTTGGAGTTGGGAACCTTTGGACAGACCACCTGGCTTCATTCTGCAGACTAATGGGCATAGGCATTCAGAATGGCGGTTTACAATGGCTACTTCACAAGGTAATAGGGTGCCATTTGGGATGAAATCCATAACCTGGTAGCCTAATACTGATTCCCAAGTTGACCTTCAGCTCCAAGGTATTAGATCTTAAAGGATTATATTACAGGACAGGCACAGTTAAAGTCGGAAGTTTACATACATTTAGGTTGGAGTCATTAAAACTAGTTGTTCAACCACTCCACAAATGTCTACTTAGTGCATGACACAAGTAATTTTTCCAACAATTGTTTACAGACAGATTATTTCACTTATAATTCACTGTATCACAATTCCAGTGGGTCAGAAGTTCACATACACTAAGTTGACCAGCTTGGAAAATTCCCAAAAATTATGTAATGGCATTAGAAGCTTCTGATAGGCTAATTGACATCATTTGAGTCAATTTCAGGTGTACCTGTGGATGTATTTCAAGGCCTACCTTCAAACTCAGTGCCTCTTTGCTTGACATCATGGGAAAATCAAAAGAAATCCGCCAAGACCTCAGGACATTTTTTTTGTAGACATCCACAAGTTTGGTTCATCCTGTAGGTACCACATTAATCTGTACAAACAATAGTACGCAAGTATAAACACCATGGGACCACACAGCCGTGGTCGAGTCCTATATCGAGTCCTATATCGACACCACCTGAAAGGCAGCTCAGCAAGGAACTGCTCCAAAACCGCCATAAAAAAGCCAGACTACGGGTAGCAACTGCTCATGGGGACAAAGATCATACTATTTGGAGAAATGTTCTCTGGTCTGATGAAATAAAAATAGAACTGTTTGTTCTTGCAAACACCATCCCAACCAGGAAGCAAGGGGATGGCAGCATTATGTTATGGGGGTGCTTTGCTGCAGGAGGGACTGGTGCACTTCACAAAATAGATGGCATTATGAGTGAGGATAATTATGTGGATATATTGAAGCCATATCTCAAGACATCAGTCAGGAAGTTAAAGCTTTGTTGCATGGGTCTTCCAAATGGACAATGACCCCAAGGATACTTCCAAAGTTGTGGTAAAATGACTTAATTATGGGCAACAAAGTCAAGGTATTGGAGTGGCCATCACAAGCCCTAACCTCAATCCCATAGAAATGTTGTGGGCAGAACTGAAAAAGTGTATGCGAGCAAGGAGGCCTACAAACCTGACTCAGTTACACCAGCTCTGTCAGGAGG